>NW_027524940.1:0-26029 GCF_052094955.1 Ictidomys tridecemlineatus
TCACCCAATCTTGATGAAACTTTCAGGTAATGATCAGTACACCAATCCCACTTGGCTCGCCAAATTTCGTTCTTCTAGGTTAAACCGTTCGTTGGCAGTAACCGGTTTCATTTTGAGGTTTCACTCTGTTTTCTCCTATAGGGATACATGTATTTCGAACTCTAAATCAAACATGGTTTGTGCTAGCTCTTTGAAACTTGACACAATAAAGCAGTTTCAAGTTCTATCTCTATGGTTTGTTTGCTGTTGATGTAGCCCTAAGCAGAGACTGGCGAGAATCACTTTCATGGAAAGGGCCTGCCAAGCTTCCAAAAAACTACGAGTTGCCTGAAATCTCAGCACACACTTTTTCACCCAATCTTGATGAAACTTTCAGGTAATTATCAGTACACCAATCCCACTTGGCTCGCCAAATTTCGTTCTTCTAGGTTAAACCGTTCGTTGGCAGTAACCGGTTTCATTTTGAGGTTTCACTCTGTTTTCTCCTATAGGGATACATGTATTTGGAACTCTAAATCAAACACGGTTTGTGCTAGCTCTTTGAAACTTGACACAATAAAGCAGTTTCAAGTTCTATCTCTATGGTTTGTTTGCTGTTGATGTAGCCCTAAGCAGAGACTGGCGAAAATCACTTTCATGGAAAGGGCCTGCCAAGCTTCCAAAAAACTACGAGTTGCCTGAAATCTCAGCACACACTTTTTCACCCAATCTTGATGAAACTTTCAGGTAATGATCAGTAAACCAATCCCACGTGGCTCGCCAAATTTCGTTCTTCTAGGTTAAACCGTTCGTTGGCAGTAACCGGTTTCATTTTGAGGTTTCACTCTGTTTTCTCCTATAGGGATACATGTATTTGGAACTCTAAATCAAACTCGGTTTGTGCTAGCTCTTTGAAACTTGACACAATAAAGCAGTTTCAAGTTCTATCTCTATGGTTTGTTTGCTGTTGATGTAGCCCTAAGCAGAGATTGGCGAAAATCACTTTCATGGAAAGGGCCTGCCTAGCTTCCAAAAAACTACGAGTTGCCTGAAATCTCAGCACACACTTTTTCACCCAATCTTGATGAAACTTTCAGGTAATGATCAGTACACCAATCCCACTTGGCTCGCCAAATTTCGTTCTTCTAGGTTAAACCGTTCGTTGGCAGTAACCGGTTACATTTTGAGGTTTCACTCTGTTTTCTCCTATAGGGATACATGTATTTGGAACTCTAAATCAAACACGGTTTGTGCTAGCTCTTTGAAACTTGACACAATAAAGCAGTTTCAAGTTCTATCTCTATGGTTTGTTTGCTGTTGATGTAGCCCTAAGCAGAGACTGGCGAGAATCACTTTCATGGAAAGGGCCCGCCAAGCTTCCAAAAAACTACGAGTTTCCTGAAATCTCAGCACACACTTTTTCACCCAATCTTGATGAAACTTTCAGGTAATGATCAGTACACCAATCCCACTTGGCTCGCCAACTTTCGTTCTTCTAGGTTAAACCATTCCTTGGCAGTAACCGGTTTCATTTTGAGGTTTCACTCTGTATACTCCTATAGGGATACATGTATTTGGAACTCTAAATCAAACACGGTTTGTGCTAGCTCTTTGAAACTTGACAGAATAAAGCAGTTTCAAGTTCTATCTCTATGGTTTGTTTGCTGTTGATGTAGCCCTAAGCAGAGACTGGCGAGAATCACTTTCATGGAAAGGGCCTGCCAAGCTTCCAAAAAACTTCGAGTTGCCTGAAATCTCAGCACACACTTTTTCACCCAATCTTGATGATACTTTCAGGTAATGATCAGTACAGCAATCCCACTTGGCTCGCCAAATTTCGTTCTTCTAGGTTAAACCGTTCGTTGGCAGTAACCGGTTTCATTTTGAGGTTTCACTCTGTTTTCTCCTATAGGGATACATGTATTTGGAACTCTAAATCCAACACGGTTTGTGCTAGCTCTTTGAAACTTGACACAATAAAGCAGTTTCAAGTTCTATCTCTATGGTTTGTTTGCTGTTGATGTAGCCCTAAGCAGATACTGGCGAGAATCACTTTCATGGAAAGGGCCCGCCAAGCTTCCAAAAATCTACGAGTTTCCTGAAATCTCAGCACACACTTTTTCACCCAATCTTGATGAAACTTTCAGGTAATGATCAGTACACCAATCCCACTTGGCTGTCCAAATTTCGTTCTTCTAAGTTAAACCGTTCATTGGCAGTAACCGGTTTCATTTTGAGGTTTCACTCTGTTTTCTCCTATAGGGATACATGTATTTGGAACTCTAAATCCAACACGGTTTGTGCTAGCTCTTTGAAACTTGACACAATAAAGCAGTTTCAAGTTCTATCTCTACGGTTTGTTTGCTGTTGATGTAGCCCTAAGCAGAGACTGGCGAGAATCACTTTCATGGAAAGGGCCTGCCAAGCTTCCAAAAAACTACGAGTTGCCTGAAATCTCAGCACACACTTTTTCACCCAATCTTGATGAAACTTTCAGGTAATGATCAGTACACCAATCCCACTTGGCTCTCCAAATTCCGTTCTTCTAAGTTAAACCGTTCGTTGGCAGTAACCGGTTTCATTTTGAGGTTTCACTCTGTTTTCTCATATAGGGATACATGTATTTGGAACTCTAAATCAAACACGGTTTGTGCTAGCTCTTTGAAACTTGACACAATAAAGCAGTTTCAAGTTCTATCTCTATGGTTTGTTTGCTGTTGATGTAGCCCTAAGCAGAGACTGGCGAGAATCACTTTCATGGAAAGGGCCTGCCAAGCTTCCAAAAAACTACGAGTTGCCTGAAATCTCAGCACACACTTTTTCACCCAATCTTGATGATACTTTCAGGTAATGATCAGTACAGCAATCCCACTTGGCTCGCCAAATTTCGTTCTTCTAGGTTAAACCGTTCGTTGGCTGTAACCGGTTTCATTTTGAGGTTTCACTGTGTTTTCTCCTATAGGGATACATGTATTTGGAACTCTAAATCAAACACGGTTTGTGCTAGCTCTTTGAAACTTGACACAATAAAGCAGTTTCAAGTTCTATCTCTATGGTTTGTTTGCTGTTGATGTAGCCCTAAGCAGAGACTGGTGAGAATCACTTTCATGGAAAGGGCCTGCCTAGCTTCCAAAAAACTACGAGTTGCCTGAAATCTCAGCACACACTTTTTCACCCAATCTTGATGAAACTTTCAGGTAATGATCAGTACACCAATCCCACATGGCTCGCCAAATTTCGTTCTTTTAGGTTAAACCGTTCGTTAGCAGTAACCGGTTTCATTTTGAGGTTTCACTCTGTTTTCTCCTATAGGGATACATGTATTTGGAACTCTAAATCAAACACGGTTTGTGCTAGCTCTTTGAAACTTGACACAATAAAGCAGATTCAAGTTCTATGTCTATGGTTTGTTTGCTGTTGATGTAGCCCTAAGCAGAGACTGGCGAGAATCACTTTCATGGAAAGGGCCTGTCAAGCTTCCAAAAAACTACGAGTTGCCTGAAATCTCAGCACACACTTTTTCACCCAATCTTGATGAAACTTTCAGGTAATGATCAGTACACCAATCCCATTTGGCTCGCCAAATTTCGTTCTTCTAGGTTAAACCGTTCGTTAGCAGTAACCGGTTTCATTTTGAGGTTTCACTCTGTTTTCTCCTATAGGGATACATGTATTTGGAACTCTAAATCAAACACGGTTTGTGCTAGCTCTTTGAAACTTGACACAATAAAGCAGTTTCAAGTTCTATCTCTATGGTTTGTTTGCTGTTGATGTAGCCCTAAGCAGAGACTGGCGAGAATCACTTTCATGGAAAGGGCCTGCCAAGCTTCCAAAAAACTACGATTTGCCTGAAATCTCACCACACACTTTTTCACACAATCTTGATGAAACTTTCAGGTAATGATCAGTACACCAATCCCACTTGGCTCGCCGAATTTCGTTCTTCTAGGTTAAACCGTTCGTTGGCAGTAACCGGTTTCATTTTGAGGTTTCACTCTGTTTTCTCCTATAGGGATACATGTATTTGGAACTCTAAATCAAACACGGTTTGTGCTAGCTCCTTGAAACTTGACAAAATAAAGCAGTTTCAAGTTCTATCTCTATGGTTTGTTTGCTGTTGATGTAGCCCTAAGCAGAGACTGGCGAGAATCACTTTAATGGAAAGGGCCTGCCAAGCTTCCAAAAAACTGCGAGTTGCCTGAAATCTCAGCACACACTTTTTCACCCAATCTTGATGAAACTTTCAGGTAATGACCAGTACACCAATCCCACTTGGCTCGCCAAATTTCGTTCTTCTAGGTTAAACCGTTCGTTGGCAGTAACCGGTTTCATTTTGAGGTTTCACTCTGTTTTCTCCTATAGGGATACATGTATTTGGAACTCTAAATCAAACACGGTTTTTGCTAGCTCTTTGAAACTTGACACAATAAAGCAGTTTCAAGTTCTATCTCTATGATTTGTTTGCTGTTGATGTAGCCCTAAGCAGAGACTGGCGAGAATCACTTTCATGGAAAGGGCCTGCCAAGCTTCCAAAAAACTACGAGTTGCCTGAAATCTCAGCAAACACTTTTTCACCCAATCTTGATGAAACTTTCAGGTAATGATCAGTACACCAATCCCACTTGGCTCGCCAAATTTCGTTCTTCTAGGTTAAACCGTTCGTTAGCAGTAACCGGTTTCATTTTGAGGTTTCACTCTGTTTTCTCCTATAGGGATACATGTATTTGGAACTCTAAATCAAACACGGTTTGTGCTAGCTTTTTGAAATTTGACACAATAAAGCAGTTTCAAGTTCTATCTCTATGGTTTGTTTGCTGTTGATGTAGCCCTAAGCAGAGACTGGCGAGAATCACTTTCATGGAAAGGGCCCACCAAGCTTCCAAAAAACTACGAGTTTCCTGAAATCTCAGCACACACTTTTTCACCCAATCTTGATGAAACTTGTCAGGTAATGATCAGTACACCAATCCCACTTGGCTCGCCAACTTTCGTTCTTCTAGGTTAAACCATTCCTTGGCAGTAACCGGTTTCATTTTGAGGTTTCACTCTGTATACTCCTATAGGGATACATGTATTTGGAACTCTAAATCAAACACGGTTTGTGCTAGCTCTTTGAAACTTGACAGAATAAAGCAGTTTCAAGTTCTATCTCTATGGTTTGTTTGCTGTTGATGTAGCCCTAAGCAGAGACTGGCGAGAATTACTTTCATGGAAAGGGCCTGCCAAGCTTCCAAAAAACTACGAGTTGCCTGAAATCTCAGCACACACTTTTTCACCCAATCTTGATGATACTTTCAGGTAATTATCAGTACAGCAATCCCACTTGGCTCGCCAAATTTCGTTCTTCTAGGTTAAACCGTTCGTTGGCAGTAACCGGTTTCATTTTGAGGTTTCACTCTGTTTTCTCCTATAGGGATACATGTATTTGGAACTCTAAATCCAACACGGTTTGTGCTAGCTCTTTGAAACTTGACACAATAAAGCAGTTTCAAGTTCTATCTCTATGGTTTGTTTGCTGTTGATGTAGCCCTAAGCAGAGACTGGCGAGAATCACTTTCATGGAAAGGGCCCGCCAAGCTTCCAAAAATCTACGAGTTTCCTGAAATCTCAGCACACACTTTTTCACCCAATCTTGATGAAACTTTCAGGTAATGATCAGTACACCAATCCCACTTGGCTGTCCAAATTTCGTTCTTCTAAGTTAAACCGTTCATTGGCAGTAACCGGTTTCATTTTGAGGTTTCACTCTGTTTTCTCCTATAGGGATACATGTATTTGGAACTCTAAATCAAACACGGTTTGTGCTAGCTCTTTGAAACTTGACACAATAAAGCAGTTTCAAGTTCTATCTCTACGGTTTGTTTGCTGTTGATGTAGCCCTAAGGAGAGACTGCCGAGAATCACTTTCATGGAAAGGGCCTGCCAAGCTTCCAAAAAACTACGAGTTGCCTGAAATCTCAGCACACACTTTTTCACCCAATCTTGATGAAACTTTCAGGTAATGATCAGTACACCAATCCCACTTGGCTCTCCAAATTCCGTTCTTCTAAGTTAAACCGTTCGTTGGCAGTAACCGGTTTCACTTTGAGGTTTCACTCTGTTTTCTCATATAGGGATACATGTATTTGGAACTCTAAATCAAACACGGTTTGTGCTAGCTCTTTGAAACTTGACACAATAAAGCAGTTTCAAGTTCTATCTCTATGGTTTGTTTGCTGTTGATGTAGCCCTAAGCAGAGACTGGCGAGAATCACTTTCATGGAAAGGGCCTGCCAAGCTTCCAAAAAACTACGAGTTGCCTGAAATCTCAGCACACACTTTTTCACCCAATCTTGATGATACTTTCAGATAATGATCAGTACAGCAATCCCACTTGGCTCGCCAAATTTCGTTCTTCTAGGTTAAACCGTTCGTTGGCAGTAACCGGTTTCATTTTGAGGTTTCACTCTGTTTTCTCCTATAGGGATACATGTATTTGGAACTCTAAATCAAACACGGTTTGTGCTAGCTCTTTGAAACTTGACACAATAAAGCAGTTTCAAGTTCTATCTCTATGGTTTGTTTGCTGTTGATGTAGCCCTAAGCAGAGACTGGTGAGAATCACTTTCATGGAAAGGGCCTGCCAAGCTTCCAAAAAACTACGAGTTGCCTGAAATCTCAGCACACACTTTTTCACCCAATCTTGATGAAACTTTCAGGTAATGATCAGTACACCAATCCCACTTGGCTCGCCAAATTTCGTTCTTCTAGGTTAAACCGTTCGTTGGCAGTAACCGGTTTCATTTTGAGGTTTCACTGTGTTTTCTCCTATAGGGATACATGTATTTGGAACTCTAAATCAAACACGGTTTGTGCTAGCTCTTTGAAACTTGACACAATAAAGCAGTTTCAAGTTCTATCTCTATGGTTTGTTTGCTGTTGATGTAGCCCTAAGCAGAGACTGGCGAGAATCACTTTCATGGAAAGGGCCTTCAAAGCTTCCAAAAAACTAAGAATTGCTTGAAATCTCAGCACACACTTTTTGACCCAATCTTGATGAAACTTTCAGGTAATTAACAGTACACCAATCCCACTTGGCTCGCCAAATTTCGTTCTTCTAGTTTAAACCGTTCTTTGGCATTAACCGGTTTCATTTTGAGGTTTCACTCTGTTTTCTCCTATAGGGATACATGTATTTGGAACTCTAAATCAAACACGGTTTGTGCTAGCTCTTTGAAACTTGACACAATAAAGCAGTTTCAAGTTCTATCTCTATGGTTTGTTTGCTGTTGATGTAGCCCTAAGCAGAGACTGGCGAGAATCACTTTCATGGAAAGGGCCTGCCAAGCTTCCAAAAAACTGCGAGTTGCTTGAAATCTCAGCACACACTTTTTCACCCAATCTTGATGAAACTTTCAGGTAATGAACAGTACACCAATCCCACTTGGCTCGCCAAATTTCGTTCTTCTAGGTTAAACCTTTCTTTGGCATTAACCGGTTTCATTTTCAGGTATCACTCTGTTTTCTCCTATAGGGATACATGTATTTGGAACTCTAAATCAAACACGGTCTGTGCTAGCTCTTTGAAACTTGACACAATAAAGCAGTTTCAAGTTCTATGTCTATGGCTTGTTTGCTGTTGATGTAGCCCTAAGCAGAGACTGGTGAGAATCACTTTCATGGAAAGGGCCTGCCAAGCTTCCAAAAAACTACGAGTTGCCTGAAATCTCAGCACACACTTTTTCACCCAATCTTGATGATACTTTCAGGTAATGATCAGTACAGCAATCCCACTTGGCTCGCCAAATTTCGTTCTTCTAGGTTAAACCGTTCGTTGGCAGTAACCGGTTTCATTTTGAGGTTTCACTCTGTTTTCTCCTATAGTTATACATGTATTTGGAACTCTAAATCAAACACGGTTTGTGCTAGCTCTTTGAAACTTGACACAATAAAGCAGTTTCAAGTTCTATCTCTATGGTTTGTTTGCTGTTGATGTAGCCCTAAGCAGAGACTGGCAAGAATCACTTTCATGGAAAGGGCCCGCCAAGCTTCCAAAAAACTACGAGTTGCCTGAAATCTCAGCACACACTTTTTCACCCAATCTTGATGAAACTTTCATGTAATGATCAGTACACCAATCCCACTTGGCTCGCCAAATTTCGTTCTTCTAGGTTAAACCGTTCGTTGGCAGTAACCGGTTTCATTTTGAGGTTTCACTCTGTTTTCTCCTATAGGGATACATGTATTTGGAACTCTAAATCAAACACGGTTTGTGCTAGCTCTTTGAAACTTGACACAATAAAGCAGTTTCAAGTTCTATCTCTATGGTTTGTTTGCTGTTGATGTAGCCGTAAGCAGAGACTGGCGAGAATCACTTTCATGGAAAGGGCCTGCCAAGCTTCCAAAAAACTATGAGTTGCCTGAAATCACAGCACACACTTTTTCACCCAATCTTGATGATACTTTCAGGTAATGATCAGTACAGCAATCCCACTTGGCTCGCCAAATTTCGTTCTTCTAGGTTAAACCGTTCGTTGGCAGTAACCGGTTTCATTTTGAGGTTTCACTCTGTTTTCTCCTATAGTTATACATGTATTTGGAACTCTAAATGAAACACTGTTTGTGCTAGCTCTTTGAAACTTGACACAATAAAGCAGTTTCAAGTTCTATCTCTATGGTTTGTTTGCTGTTGATGTAGCCCTAAACAGAGACTGGCAAGAATCACTTTCATGGAAAGGGCCCGCCAAGCTTCCAAAAAACTACGAGTTGCCTGAAATCTCAGCACACACTTTTTCACCCAATCTTGATGAAACTTTCAGGTAATGATCAGTACACCAATCCCACTTGGCTCGCCAAATTTCGTTCTTCTAGGTTAAACCGTTCCTTGGCAGTAACCGGTTTCATTTTGAGGTTTCACTCTGTTTTCTCCTATAGGGATACATGTATTTGGAATTCTAAATCAAACACGGTTTGTGCTACCTCTTTGAAACTTGACAGAATAAAGCAGTTTCAAGTTCTATCTCTATGGTTTGTTTGCTGTTGATGTAGCCCTAAGCAGAGACTGGCGACAATCACTTTCATGGAAAGGGCCTGCCAAGCTTCCAAAAAACTATGAGTTGCCTGAAATCTCAGCACACACTTTTTCACCCAATCTTGATGAAACTTTCAGGTAATGATCAGTAAACCAATCCCACTTGGCTCGCCAAATTTCGTTCTTCTAGGTTAAACCGTTCGTTGGCAGTAACCGGTTTCATTTTGAGGTTTCACTCTGTTTTCTTATATAGGGATACATGTATTTGGAACTCTAAATCAAACACGGTTTGTGCTAGCTCTTTGAAACTTGACACAATAAAGCAGTTTCAAGTTCTATCTCTATGGTTTGTTTGCTGTTGATGTAGCCCTAAGCAGAGACTGGCGAGCATCACTTTCATGGAAAGGGCCTGCCAAGCTTCCAAAAAACTGCGAGTTGCTTGAAATCTCAGCACACACTTTTTCACCCAATCTTGATGAAACTTTCAGGTAATGAACAGTACACCAATCCCACTTGGCTCGCCAAATTTCGTTCTTCTAGGTTAAACCTTTCTTTGGCATTAACCGGTTTCATTTTCAGGTATCACTCTGTTTTCTCCTATAGGGATACATGTATTTGGAACTCTAAATCAAACACGGTCTGTGCTAGCTCTTTGAAACTTGACACAATAAAGCAGTTTCAAGTTCTATGTCTATGGCTTGTTTGCTGTTGATGTAGCCCTAAGCAGAGACTGGTGAGAATCACTTTCATGGAAAGGGCCTGCCAAGCTTCCAAAAAACTACGAGTTGCCTGAAATCTCAGCACACACTTTTTCACCCAATCTTGATGATACTTTCAGGTAATGATCAGTACAGCAATCCCACTTGGCTCGCCAAATTTCGTTCTTCTAGGTTAAACCGTTCGTTGGCAGTAACCGGTTTCATTTTGAGGTTTCACTCTGTTTTCTCCTATAGTTATACATGTATTTGGAACTCTAAATCAAACACGGTTTGTGCTAGCTCTTTGAAACTTGACACAATAAAGCAGTTTCAAGTTCTATCTCTATGGTTTGTTTGCTGTTGATGTAGCCCTAAGCAGAGACTGGCAAGAATCACTTTCATGGAAAGGGCCCGCCAAGCTTCCAAAAAACTACGAGTTGCCTGAAATCTCAGCACACACTTTTTCACCCAATCTTGATGAAACTTTCATGTAATGATCAGTACACCAATCCCACTTGGCTCGCCAAATTTCGTTCTTCTAGGTTAAACCGTTCGTTGGCAGTAACCGGTTTCATTTTGAGGTTTCACTCTGTTTTCTCCTATAGGGATACATGTATTTGGAACTCTAAATCAAACACGGTTTGTGCTAGCTCTTTGAAACTTGACACAATAAAGCAGTTTCAAGTTCTATCTCTATGGTTTGTTTGCTGTTGATGTAGCCGTAAGCAGAGACTGGCGAGAATCACTTTCATGGAAAGGGCCTGCCAAGCTTCCAAAAAACTATGAGTTGCCTGAAATCACAGCACACACTTTTTCACCCAATCTTGATGATACTTTCAGGTAATGATCAGTACAGCAATCCCACTTGGCTCGCCAAATTTCGTTCTTCTAGGTTAAACCGTTCGTTGGCAGTAACCGGTTTCATTTTGAGGTTTCACTCTGTTTTCTCCTATAGTTATACATGTATTTGGAACTCTAAATGAAACACTGTTTGTGCTAGCTCTTTGAAACTTGACACAATAAAGCAGTTTCAAGTTCTATCTCTATGGTTTGTTTGCTGTTGATGTAGCCCTAAACAGAGACTGGCAAGAATCACTTTCATGGAAAGGGCCCGCCAAGCTTCCAAAAAACTACGAGTTGCCTGAAATCTCAGCACACACTTTTTCACCCAATCTTGATGAAACTTTCAGGTAATGATCAGTACACCAATCCCACTTGGCTCGCCAAATTTCGTTCTTCTAGGTTAAACCGTTCCTTGGCAGTAACCGGTTTCATTTTGAGGTTTCACTCTGTTTTCTCCTATAGGGATACATGTATTTGGAATTCTAAATCAAACACGGTTTGTGCTACCTCTTTGAAACTTGACAGAATAAAGCAGTTTCAAGTTCTATCTCTATGGTTTGTTTGCTGTTGATGTAGCCCTAAGCAGAGACTGGCGACAATCACTTTCATGGAAAGGGCCTGCCAAGCTTCCAAAAAACTATGAGTTGCCTGAAATCTCAGCACACACTTTTTCACCCAATCTTGATGAAACTTTCAGGTAATGATCAGTAAACCAATCCCACTTGGCTCGCCAAATTTCGTTCTTCTAGGTTAAACCGTTCGTTGGCAGTAACCGGTTTCATTTTGAGGTTTCACTCTGTTTTCTCATATAGGGATACATGTATTTGGAACTCTAAATCAAACACGGTTTGTGCTAGCTCTTTGAAACTTGACACAATAAAGCAGTTTCAAGTTCTATCTCTATGGTTTGTTTGCTGTTGATGTAGCCCTAAGCAGAGACTGGCGAGAATCACTTTCATGGAAAGGGCCCGCCAAGCTTCCAAAAAACTACGAATTTCCTGAAATCTCAGCACAAACTTTTTCACCCAATCTTGATGAAACTTTCAGGTAATGATCAGTACACCAATCCCACTTGGCTCGCCGAATTTCGTTCTTCTAGGTTAAACCGTTCGTTGGCAGTAACCGGTTTCATTTTGAGGTTTCACTCTGTTTTCTCCTATAGGGATACATGTATTTGGAACTCTAAATCAAACACGGTTTGTGCTAGCTCCTTGAAACTTGACACAATAAAGCAGTTTCAAGTTCTATCTCTATGGTTTGTTTGCTGTTGATGTAGCCCTAAGCAGAGACTGGCTAGAATCACTTTCATGGAAAGGGCCTGCCAAGCTTCCAAAAAACTGCGAGTTGCCTGAAATCTCAGCACACACTTTTTCACCCAATCTTGATGAAACTTTCAGGTAATGATCAGTACACCAATCCCACTTGGCTCGCCAAATTTCGTTCTTCTAGGTTAAACCGTTCGTTGGCAGTAACCGGTTTCATTTTGAGGTTTCACTCTGTTTTCTCCTATAGGGATACATGTATTTGGAACTCTAAATCAAACACGGTTTGTGCTAGCTCTTTGAAACTTGACACAATAAAGCAGTTTCTAGTTCTATCTCTATGGTTTGTTTGCTGTTGATGTAGCCCTAAGCAGAGACTGGCGAGAATCACTTTCATGGAAAGGGCCTGCCAAGCTTCCAAAAAACTACGAGTTGCCTGAAATCTCAGCACACACTTTTTCACCCAATCTTGATGATACTTTCAGGTAATGATCAGTACACCAATCCCACTTGGCTCGCCGAATTTCGTTCTTCTAGGTTAAACCGTTCTTTGGCAGTAACCGGTTTCATTTTGAGGTTTCACTCTGTTTTCTCCTATAGGGATACATGTATTTGGAACTCTAAATCAAACACGGTTTGTGCTAGCTCTTTGAAACTTGACACAATAAAGCAGTTTCAAGTTCTATCTCTATGGTTTGTTTGCTGTTGATGTAGCCCTAAGCAGAGACTGGCGAGAATCACTTTCATGGAAAGGGCCTGCCAAGCTTCCAAAAAACTACGAGTTGCCTGAAATCTCAGCACACACATTTTCACCCAATCTTGATGAAACTTTCAGGTAATGATCAGTACACCAATCCCACTTGGCTCGCCAAATTTCGTTCTTCTAGGTTAAACCGTTCGTTGGCAGTAACCGGTTACATTTTGAGGTTTCACTCTGTTTTCTCCTATAGGGATACATGTATTTGGAACTCTAAATCAAACACGGTTTGTGCTAGCTCTTTGAAACTTGACACAATAAAGCAGTTTCAAGTTCTATCTCTATGGTTTGTTTGCTGTTGATGTAGCCCTAAGCAGAGACTGGCGAGAATCACTTTCATGGAAAGGGCCCGCCAAGCTTCCAAAAAACTACGAATTTCCTGAAATCTCAGCACAAACTTTTTCACCCAATCTTGATGAAACTTTCAGGTAATGATCAGTACACCAATCCCACTTGGCTCGCCAACTTTCGTTCTTCTAGGTTAAACCATTCCTTGGCAGTAACCGGTTTCATTTTGAGGTTTCACTCTGTTTTCTCCTATAGGGATACATGTATTTGGAACTCTAAATCAAACACGGTTTGTGCTAGCTCTTTGAAACTTGACAGAATAAAGCAGTTTCAAGTTCTATCTCTATGGTTTGTTTGCTGTTGATGTAGCCCTAAGCAGAGACTGGCGAGAATCACTTTCATGGAAAGGGCCTGCCAAGCTTCCAAAAAACTACGAGTTGCCTGAAATCTCAGCACACACTTTTTCACCCAATGTTGATGAAACTTTCAGGTAATGATCAGTAAACCAATCCCACTTGGCTCGCAAAATTTCGTTCTTCTAGGTTAAACCGTTCGTTGGCAGTAACCGGTTTCATATTGAGGTTTCACTCTGTTTTCTCCTATAGGGATACATGTATTTGGAACTCTAAATCAAACACGGTTTGGGCTAGCTCTTTGAAACTTGACACAATAAAGCAGTTTCAAGTTCTATCTCTATGGTTTGTTTGCTGTTGATGTAGCCCTAAGCAGAGACTGGCGAGAATCACTTTCATGGAAAGGGCCTGCCTAGCTTCCAAAAAACTACGAGTTGCCTGAAATCTCAGCACACACTTTTTCACCCAATCTTGATGAAACTTTCAGGTAATGATCAGTACACCAATCCCACATGGCTCGCCAAATTTCGTTCTTTTAGGTTAAACCGTTCGTTAGCAGTAACCGGTTTCATTTTGAGGTTTCACTCTGTTTTCTCCTATAGGGATACATGTATTTGGAACTCTAAATCAAACACGGTTTGTGCTAGCTCTTTGAAACTTGACACAATAAAGCAGTTTCAAGTTCTATCTCTATGGTTTGTTTGCTGTTGATGTAGCCCTAAGCAGAGACTGGCGAGAATCACTTTCATGGAAAGGGCCTGCCAAGCTTCCAAAAAACTACGATTTGCCTGAAATCTCACCACACACTTTTTCACACAATCTTGATGAAACTTTCAGGTAATGATCAGTACACCAATCCCACTTGGCTCGCCGAATTTCGTTCTTCTAGGTTAAACCGTTCGTTGGCAGTAACCGGTTTCATTTTGAGGTTTCACTCTGTTTTCTCCTATAGGGATACATGTATTTGGAACTCTAAATCAAACACGGTTTGTGCTAGCTCCTTGAAACTTGACACAATAAAGCAGTTTCAAGTTCTATCTCCATGGTTTGTTTGCTGTTGATGTAGCCCTAAGCAGAGACTGGCGAGAATCACTTTCATGGAAAGGGCCTGCCAAGCTTCCAAAAAACTGCGAGTTGCCTGAAATCTCAGCACACACTTTTTCACCCAATCTTGATGAAACTTTCAGGTAATGATCAGTACACCAATCCCACTTGGCTCGCCAAATTTCGTTCTTCTAGGTTAAACCGTTCGTTGGCAGTAACCGGTTTCATTTTGAGGTTTCACTCTGTTTTCTCCTATAGGGATACATGTATTTGGAACTCTAAATCAAACACGGTTTTTGCTAGCTCTTTGAAACTTGACACAATAAAGCAGTTTCAAGTTCTATCTCTATGATTTGTTTGCTGTTGATGTAGCCCTAAGCAGAGACTGGCGAGAATCACTTTCATGGAAAGGGCCTGCCAAGCTTCCAAAAAACTACGAGTTGCCTGAAATCTCAGCAAACACTTTTTCACCCAATCTTGATGAAACTTTCAGGTAATGATCAGTACACCAATCCCACTTGGCTCGCCAAATTTCGTTCTTCTAGGTTAAACCGTTCGTTAGCAGTAACCGGTTTCATTTTGAGGTTTCACTCTGTTTTCTCCTATAGGAATACATGTATTTGGAACTCTAAATCAAACACGGTTTGTGCTAGCTCTTTGAAACTTGACACAATAAAGCAGTTTCAAGTTCTATCTCTATGGTTTGTTTTCTGTTGATGTAGCCCTAAGCAGAGACTGGCGAGAATCACTTTCATGGAAAGGGCCTGCCAAGATTCCAAAAAACTACGAGTTGCCTGAAATCTCAGCACACACTTTTTCACCCAATCTTGATGAAACTTTCAGGTAATGATCAGTATACCAATCCCATTTGGCTCGCCAAATTTCGTTCTTCTAGGTTAAACCGTTCCTTGGCAGTAACCGGTTTCATTTTGAGGTTTCACTCTGTTTTGTCCTATAGGGATACATGTATTTGGAACTCTAAATCAAACACGGTTTGTGCGAGCTCTTTGAAACTTGACACAATAAAGCAGTTTCAAGTTCCATCTCTATGGTTTGTTTGCTGTTGATGTAGCCCTAAGCAGAGACTTGTGAGAATCACTTTCATGGAAAGAGCCTGCCAAGCTTCCAAAAAACTACGAGTTTCCTGAAATCTCACCACACACTTTTTCACACAATCTTGATGAAACTTTCAGGTAATGATCAGTACACCAATCCCACTTGGCTCGCCAAATTTCGTTCTTCTAGGTTAAACCGTTCGTTGGCAGTAACCGGTTTCATTTTGAGGTTTCACTCTGTTTTCTCCTATAGGGATACATGTATTTGGAACTCTAAATCAAACACGGTTTGTGCTAGCTCCTTGAAACTTGACACAATAAAGCAGTTTCAAGTTCTATCTCTATGGATTGTTTGCTGTTGATGTAGCCCTAAGCAGAGACTGGCGAGAATCACTTTCATGGAAAGGGCCTGCCAAGCTTCCAAAAAACTGCGAGTTGCCTGAAATTTCAGCACACACTTTTTCACCCAATCTTGATGAAACTTTCAGGTAATGATCAGTACACCAATCCCACTTGGCTTGCCAAATTTCGTTCTTCTAGGTTAAACCGTTCCTTGGCAGTAACCGGTTTCATTTTGAGGTTTCACTCTGTTTTGTCCTATAGGGATACATGTATTTGGAACTCTAAATCAAACACGGTTTGTGCTAGCTCTTTGAAAATTGACACAATAAAGCAATATCAAGTTCTATCTCTATGGTTTGTTTGCTGTTGATGTAGCCCTAAGCAGAGACTGGCGAGAATCACTTTCATGGAAAGGGCCTGCCAAGCTTCCAAAAAACTACGAGTTGCCTGAAATCTCAGCACACACTCTTTCACCCAATATTATGATTCTTTCAGGTAATGATCAGTACACCAATCCCACTTGACTCGCCAAATTCCGTTCTTCTAGATTAAACCGTTCGTTGGCAGTAACCGGTTTCATTTTGAGGTTTCACTCTGTTTTCTCCTATAGGGATACATGTATTTGGAACTCTAAATCAAACACGGTTTTTGCTAGCTCTTTGAAAATTGACACAATAAAGCAATATCAAGTTCTATCTCTATGGTTTGTTTGCTGTTGATGTAGCCCTAAGCAGAGACTGGCGAGAATCACTTTCATGGAAAGGGCCTGCCAAGCTTCCAAAAAACTACGAGTTGCCTGAAATCTCAGCACACACTTTTTCACCCAATCTTGATGAAACTTGCAGGTAATGATTAGTACACCAATCCCACTTGGCTCGCCAAATTTCGTTCTTCTAGGTTAAACCGTTCGTTGGCAGTAACCGGTTTCATTTTAAGGTTTCACTCTGTTTTCTCCTATAGGGATACATGTATTTGGAACTCTAAATCAAACACGGTTGGTGCTAGCTCTTTGAAACTTGACACAATAAAGCAGTTTCCAGTTCTATCTCTTTGGTTTGTTTGCTGTTGATGTAGCCCTAAGCAGAGACTGGCGAGAATCACTTTCATGGAAAGGGCCTGCCAAGCTTCCAAAAAACTACGAGTTGCCTGAAATCACAGCACACACTCTTTCACCCAATCTTGATGAAACGTTCAGGTAATGATCAGTAAACCAATCCCACTTGGCTCGCCAAATTTCGTTCTTCTAGATTAAACCGTTCGTTGGCAGTAACCGGTTTCATTTTGAGGTTTCACTCTGTTTTCTCCTATAGGGATACATGTATTTGGAACTCTAAATCAAACACGGTTTGTGCTAGCTCTTTGAAAATTGACACAATAAAGCAATATCAAGTTCTATCTCTATGGTTTGTTTGCTGTTGATGTAGCCCTAAGCAGAGACTGGCGAGAATCACTTTCATGGAAAGGGCCTGCCAAGCTTCCAAAAAACTACGAGTTGCCTGAAATCTCAGCACACACTTTTTCACCCAATCTTGATGAAACGTTCAGGTAATGATCAGTAATCCAATCCCACTTGGCTCGCCAAATTTCGTTCTTCTAGGTTAAACCGTTCGTTGGCAGTAACCTGTTTCATTTTGAGGTTTCACTCTGTTTTCTCCTATAGGGATACATGTATTTGGAACTCTAAATCAAACACGGTTTGTGCTAGCTCTTTGAAACTTGACACAATAAAGCAGTTTCAAGTCCTATCTCTATGGTTTGTTTGCTGTTGATGTAGCCCTAAGCAGAGACTGGCGAGAATCACTTTCATGGAAAGGGCCTGCCAAGCTTCCAAAAAACTACGAGTTGCCTGAAATCTCAGCAAACACTTTTTCACCCAATCTTGATGAAACTTTCAGGTAATGATCAATACACCAATCCCACTTGGCTCGCCAAATTTCGTTCTTCTAGGTTAAACCGTTCGTTGGCAGTAACCGGTTTCATTTTGAGGTTTCACTCTGTTTTCTCATATAGGGATACATGTATTTGGAACTCTAAATCAAACACGGTTTGTGCTAGCTCTTTGAAACTTGACACAATAAAGCAGTTTCAAGTTCTATCTGTATGATTTGTTTGCTGTTAATGTAGCCCTAAGCAGAGACTGGCGAGAATCACTTTCATAGGAAGGGCCTGCCAAGCTTCCAAAAAACTACGAGTTGCCTGAAATCTCAGCACACACTTTTTCACCCAATCTTGATGATACTTTCAGGTAATGATCAGTACACCAGTCCCACTTGGCTCGCCAAATTTCGTTCTTCTAGGTTAAACCGTTCGTTGGCAGTAACCGGTTTCATTTAGAGGTTTCACTCTGTTTTCTCCTATAGGGATACATGTATTTAGAACTCTAAATCAAACACGGTTTGTGCCAGCTCTATGAAACCTGACACAATAAAGCAGTTTCAAGTTCTATCTCTATGGTTTGTTTGCTGTTGATGTAGCCCTAAGCAGAGACTGGCGAGAATCACTTTCATGGAAAGGGCCTGCCAAGCTTCCAAAAAACTACGAGTTGCCTGAAATCTCAGCACACACTTTTTCACCCAATCTTGATGAAACTTTCAGGTAATGATCAGTACACCAATCCCACTTGGCTCGCCAAATTTCGTTCTTCTGGGTTAAACCGTTCGTTGGCAGTAACCGGTTTCATTTAGAGGTTTCACTCTGTTTTGTCCTATAGGGATACATGTATTTGGAAATCTAAATCAAACACGGTTTGTGCTAGCTCTTTGAAACTTCACACAATAAAGCAGTTTCAAGTTCTATCTCTATGATTTGTTTGCTGTTAATGCAGCCCTAAGCAGAGACTGGCGAGAATCACTTTCATGGAAAGGGCCTGCCAAGCTTCCAAAAAACTACGAGTTGCCTGAAATCTCAGCAAACACTTTTTCACCCAATCTTGATGAAACTTGCAGGTAATGATCAGTACACCAATCCCACTTGGCTCGCCAAATTTCGTTCTTCTAGGTTAAACCGTTCGTTGGCAGTAACCGGTTTCATTTTAAGGTTTCACTCTGTTTTCTCCTATAGGGATACATGTATTTGGAACTCTAAATCAAACACGGTTGGTGCTAGCTCTTTGAAACTTGACACAATAAAGCAGTTTCAAGTTCTATCTCTATGGTTTGTTTGCTGTTGATGTAGCCCTAAGCAGAGACTGGCGAGAATCACTTTCATGGAAAGGGCCTGCCAAGCTTCCAAAAAACTACGAGTTGCCTGAAATCTCAGCACACACTTTTTCACTCAATCTTGATGAAACTTGCAGGTAATGATCAGTACACCAATCCCACTTGGCTCGCCAAATTTCGTTCTTCTAGGTTAAACCGTTCGTTGGCAGTAACCGGTTTCATTTTAAGGTTTCACTCTGTTTTCTCCTATAGGGATACATGTATTTGGAACTCTAAATCAAACACGGTTGGTGCTAGCTCTTTGAAACTTGACACAATAAAGCAGTTTCAAGTTCTATCTCTTTGGTTTGTTTGCTGTTGATGTAGCCCTAAGCAGAGACTGGCGAGAATCACTTTCATGGAAAGGACCTGCCAAGCTTCCAAAAAACTACGAGTTGCCTGAAATCTCAGCACACACTCTTTCACCCAATATTGATGATTCTTTCAGGTAATGATCAGTACACCAATCCCACTTGGCTCGCCAAATTCCGTTCTTCTAGATTAAACCGTTCGTTGGCAGTAACCGGTTTCATTTTGAGGTTTCACTCTGTTTTCTCCTATAGGGATACATGTATTTGGAACTCTAAATCAAACACGGTTTGTGCTAGCTCTTTGAAAATTGACACAATAAAGCAATATCAAGTTCTATCTCTATGGTTTGTTTGCTGTTGATGTAGCCCTAAGCAGAGACTGGCGAGAATCACTTTCATGGAAAGGGCCTGCCAAGCTTCCAAAAAACTACGAGTTGCCTGAAATCTCAGCACACACTTTTTCACCCAATCTTGATGAAACGTTCAGGTAATGATCAGTAAACCAATCCCACTTGGCTCGCCAAATTTCGTTCTTCTAGGTTAAACCGTTCGTTGGCAGTAACCGGTTTCATTTTGAGATTTCACTCTGTTTTCTCCTATAGGGATACATGTATTTGGAACTCTAAATCAAACACGGTTTGTGCTAGCTCTTTGAAACTTGACACAATAAAGCAGTTTCAAGTCCTATCTCTATGGTTTGTTTGCTGTTGATGTAGCCCTAAGCAGAGACTGGCGAGAATCACTTTCATGGAAAGGGCCTGCCAAGCTTCCAAAAAACTACGAGTTGCCTGAAATCTCAGCAAACACTTTTTCAACCAATCTTGATGAAACTTTCAGGTAATGATCAGTACACCAATCCCACTTGGCTCGCCAAATTTCGTTCTTCTAGGTTAAACCGTTCGTTGGCAGTAACCGGTTTCATTTTGAGGTTTCACTCTGTTTTCTCATATAGGGATACATGTATTTGGAACTCTAAATCAAACACGGTTTGTGCCAGCTCTTTGAAACCTGACACAATAAAGCAGTTTCAAGTTCTATCTCTATGGTTTGTTTGCTGTTGATGTAGCCCTAAGCAGAGACTGGCGAGAATCACTTTCATGGAAAGGGCCTGCCAAGCTTCCAAAAAACTACGAGTTGCCTGAAATCTCAGCACACACTTTTTCACCCAATCTTGATGAAACTTGCAGGTAATGATCAGTACACCAATCCCACTTGGCTCGCCAAATTTCGTTCTTCTGGGTTAAACCGTTCGTTGGCAGTAACCGGTTTCATTTTGAGGTTTCACTCTGTTTTGTCCTATAGGGATACATGTATTTGGAAATCTAAATCAAACACGGTTTGTGCTAGCTCTTTGAAACTTGACACAATAAAGCAGTTTCAAGTTCTATCTCTATGATTTGTTTGCTGTTAATGTAGCCCTAAGCAGAGACTGGCGAGAATCACTTTCATGGAAAGGGCCTGCCAAGCTTCCAAAAAACTACGAGTTGCCTGAAATCTCAGCACACACTTTTTCACCCAATCTTGATGATACTTTCAGGTAATGATCAGTACACCAGTCCCACTTGGCTGTCCAAATTTCGTTCTTCTAAGTTAAACCGTTCATTGGCAGTAACCGGTTTCATTTTGAGGTTTCACTCTGTTTTCTCCTATAGGGATACATGTATTTGGAACTCTAAATCCAACACGGTTTGTGCTAGCTCTTTGAAACTTGACACAATAAAGCAGTTTCAAGTTCTATCTCTACGGTTTGTTTGCTGTTGATGTAGCCCTAAGCAGAGACTGGCGAGAATCACTTTCATGGAAAGGGCCTGCCAAGCTTCCAAAAAACTACGAGTTGCCTGAAATCTCAGCACACACTTTTTCACCCAATCTTGATGAAACTTTCAGGTAATGAACAGTACACCAATCCCACTTGGCTCGCCAAATTTCGTTCTTCTAGGTTAAACCTTTCTTTGGCATTAACCGGTTTCATTTTCAGGTTTCACTCTGTTTTCTCCTATAGGGATACATGTATTTGGAACTCTAAATCAAACACGGTTTGTGCTAGCTCTTTGAAACTTGACACAATAAAGCAGTTTCAAGTTCTATCTCTATGGTTTGTTTGCTGTTGATGTAGCCCTAAGCAGAGACTGGCGAGAATCACTTTCATGGAAAGGGCCTGCCAAGCTTCCAAAAAACTACGAGTTGCCTGAAATCTCAGCACACACTTTTTCACCCAATCTTGATGAAACTTTCAGGTAATGATCAGTACACCAATCCCACTTGGCTCGCCAAATTTCGTTCTTCTAGGTTAAACCGTTCGTTGGCAGTAACCGATTTCATTTTGAGGTTTCACTCTGTTTTCTCCTATAGGGATACATGTATTTGGAACTCTAAATCAAACACGGTTTGTGCTAGCTCTTTGAACCTTGACACAATAAAGCAGTTTCAAGTCCTATCTCTATGGTTTGTTTGCTGTTGATGTAGCCCTAAGCAGAGACTGGCGAGAATCACTTTCATGGAAAGGGCCTGCCAAGCTTCCAAAAAACTACGAGTTGCCTGAAATCTCAGCAAACACTTTTTCACCCAATCTTGATGAAACTTTCAGGTAATGATCAGTACACCAATCCCACTTGGCTCGCCAAATTTCGTTCTTCTAGGTTAAACCGTTGGTTGGCAGTAACCGGTTTCATTTTGAGGTTTCACTCTGTTTTCTTATATAGGGATACATGTATTTGGAACTCTAAATCAAACACGGTTTGTGCCAGCTCTTTGAAACCTGACACAATAAAGCAGTTTCAAGTTCTATCTCTATGGTTTGTTTGCTGTTGATGTAGCCCTAAGCAGAGACTGGCGAGAATCACTTTCATGGAAAGGGCCTGCCAAGCTTCCAAAAAACTACGAGTTGCCTGAAATCTCAGCACACACTTTTTTACCCAATCTTGATGAAACTTGCAGGTAATGATCAGTACACCAATCCCACTTGGCTCGCCAAATTTCGTTCTTCTGGGTTAAACCGTTCGTTGGCAGTAACCGGTTTGATTTTGAGGTTTCACTCTGTTTTGTCCTATAGGGATACATGTATTTGGAAATCTAAATCAAACACGGTTTGTGCTAGCTCTTTGAAACTTGACACAATAAAGAAGTTTCAAGTTCTATCTGTATGATTTGTTTGCTGTTAATGTAGCCCTAAGCAGAGACTGGCGAGAATCACTTTCATAGAAAGGGCCTGCCAAGCTTCCAAAAAACTACGAGTTGCCTGAAATCTCAGCACACACTTTTTCACCCAATCTTGATGATACTTTCAGGTAATGATCAGTACACCAGTCCCACTTGGCTCGCCAAATTTCGTTCTTCTAGGTTAAACCGTTCGTTGGCAGGAACCAGTTTCATTTTGAGGTTTCACTGTGTTTTCTCCTATAGGGATACATGTATTTGGAACTCTAAATCAAACACGGTTTGTGCCAGCTCTTTGAAACCTGACACTATAAAGCAGTTTCAAGTTCTATCTCTATGGTTTGTTTGCTGTTGATGTAGCCCTAAGCAGAGACTGGCGAGAATCACTTTCATGGAAAGGGCCTGCCAAGCTTCCAAAAAACTATGAGTTGCCTGAAATCTCAGCACACACTTTTTCACCCAATCTTGATGAAACTTTCAGGTAATGATCAGTACACCAATCCCACTTGGCTCGCCAAATTTCGTTCTTCTAGGTTAAACCGTTCGTTGGCAGTAACCGGTTTCATTTTGAGGTTTCACTCTGTTTTCTCCTATAGGGATACATGTATTTGGAACTCTAAATCAAACACGGTTTGTGCCAGCTCTTTGAAACCTGACACAATAAAGCAGTTTCAAGTTCTATCTCTATGGTTTGTTTGCTGTTGATGTAGCCCTAAGCAGAGACTGGCGAGAATCACTTTCATGGAAAGGGCCTGCCAAGCTTCCAAAAACTACGAGTTGCCTGAAATCTCAGCACACACTTTTTCACCCAATCTTGATGAAACTTTCAGGTAATGATCAGTACACCAATCCCACTTGGCTCGCCAAATTTCGTTCTTCTGGGTTAAACCGTTCGTTGGCAGTAACCGGTTTCATTTTGAGGTTTCACTCTGTTTTCTCCTATAGGGATACATGTATTTGGAACTCTAAATCAAACACGGTTTGTGCTAGCTCTTTGAAACTTGACAGAATAAAGCAGTTTCAAGTTCTATCTCTATGATTTGTTTGCTGTTAATGTAGCCCTAAGCAGAGACTGGCGAGAATCACTTTCATGGAAAGGGCCTGCCAAGCTTCCAAAAAACTACGAGTTGCCTGAAATCTCAGCACACACTTTTTCACCCAATCTTGATGAAACTTTCAGGTAATGATCAGTACACCAATCCCACTTGGCTCGCCAAATTTCGTTCTTCTGGGTTAAACCTTTCGTTGGCAGTAACCGGTTTCATTTTGAGGTTTCACTCTGTTTTCTCCTATAGGGATGCATGTATTTGGAACTCTAAATCAAACACGGTTTGTGCTAGCTCTTTGACACTTGACACAATAAAGCAGTTTCAAGTTCTATCTCTATGGTTTGTTTGCTGTTGATGTAGCCCTAAGCAGAGACTGGTGAGAATCACTTTCATGGAAAGGGCCTGCCAAGCTTCCAAAAAACTACTAGTTGCCTGAAATCTCAGCAAACACTTTTTCACCCAATCTTGATGATACTTTCAGGTAATGATCAGTACACCAATCCCACTTGGCTCGCCAAATTTCGTTCTTCTAGGTTAAACCGTTCGTTGGCAGTAACCGGTTTCATTTTGAGGTTTCACTGTGTTTTCTCCTATAGGGATACATGTATTTGGAACTCTAAATCAAACACGGTTTGTGCTAGCTCTTTGAAACTTGACACAATAAAGCAGTTTCAAGTTCTATCTCTATGGTTTGTTTGCTGTTGATGTAGCCCTAAGCAGAGACTGGCGAGAATCACTTTCATGGAAAGGGCCTGCCAAGCTTCCAAAAAACTACGAGTTGCCTGAAATCTCAGCACACACTTTTTCACCCAATCTTGATGATACTTTCAGGTAATGATCAGTACACCAGTCCCACTTGGCTCGCCAAATTTCGTTCTTCTAGGTTAAACCGTTCGTTGGCAGTAACCGGTTTCATTTTGAGGTTTCACTCTGTTTTCTCCTATAGGGATACATGTATTTGGAACTCTAAATCAAACACGGTTTGTGCCAGCTCTTTGAAACCTGACACTATAAAGCAGTTTCAAGTTCTATCTCTATGGTTTGTTTGCTGTTGATGTAGCCCTAAGCAGAGACTGGCGAGAATCACTTTCATGGAAAGGGCCTGCCAAGCTTCCAAAAAACTATGAGTTGCCTGAAATCTCAGCACACACTTTTTCACCCAATCTTGATGAAACTTTCAGGTAATGATCAGTACACCAATCCCACTTGGCTCGCCAAATTTCGTTCTTCTGGGTTAAACCGTTCGTTGGCAGTAACCGGTTTCATTTTGAGGTTTCACTCTGTTTTCTCCTATAGGGATACATGTATTTGGAACTCTAAATCAAACACGGTTTGTGCTAGCTCTTTGAAACTTGACAAAATAAAGCAGTTTCAAGTTCTATCTCTATGATTTGTTTGCTGTTAATGTAGCCCTAAGCAGAGACTGGCGAGAATCACTTTCATGGAAAGGGCCTGCCAAGCTTCCAAAAAACTACGAGTTGCCTGAAATCTCAGCACACACTTTTTCACCCAATCTTGATGAAACTTTCAGGTAATGATCAGTACACCAATCCCACTTGGCTCGCCAAATTTCGTTGTTCTAGGTTAAACCTTTCGTTGGCAGTAACCGGTTTCATTTTGAGGTTTCACTCTGTTTTCTCCTATAGGGATGCATGTATTTGGAACTCTAAATCAAACACGGTTTGTGCTAGCTCTTTGACACTTGACACAATAAAGCAGTTTCAAGTTCTATCTCTATGGTTTGTTTGCTGTTGATGTAGCCCTAAGCAGAGACTGGTGAGAATCACTTTCATGGAAAGGGCCTGCCAAGCTTCCAAAAAACTACTAGTTGCCTGAAATCTCAGCAAACACTTTTTCACCCAATCTTGATGATACTTTCAGGTAATGATCAGTACACCAATCCCACTTGGCTCGCCAAATTTCGTTCTTCTAGGTTAAACCGTTCGTTGGCAGTAACCGGTTTCATTTTGAGGTTTCACTGTGTTTTCTCCTATACGGATACATGTATTTGGAACTCTAAATCAAACACGGTTTGTGCTAGCTCTTTGAAACTTGACACAATAAAGCAGTTTCAAGTTCTATCTCTATGGTTTGTTTGCTGTTGATGTAGCCCTAAGCAGAGACTGGCGAGAATCACTTTCATGGAAAGGGCCTGCCAAGCTTCCAAAAAACTACGAGTTGCCTGAAATCTCAGCACACACTTTTTCACCCAATCTTGATGATACTTTCAGGTAATGATCAGTACACCAGTCCCACTTGGCTCGCCAAATTTCGTTCTTCTAGGTTAAACCGTTCGTTGGCAGTAACCGGTTTCATTTTGAGCTTTCACTCTGTTTTCTCCTATAGGGATACATGTATTTGGAACTCTAAATCAAACACGGTTTGTGCCAGCTCTTTGAAACCTGACACAATAAAGCAGTTTCAAGTTCTATCTCTATGGTTTGTTTGCTGTTGATGTAGCCCTAAGCAGAGACTGGCGAGAATCACTTTCATGGAAAGGGCCTGCCAAGCTTCCAAAAAACTACGAGTTGCCTGAAATCTCAGCACACACTTTTTCACCCAATCTTGATGAAACTTTCAGGTAATGATCAGTACACCAATCCCACTTGGCTCGCCAAATTTCGTTCTTCTAGGTTAAACCGTTCGTTGGCAGTAACCGGTTTCATTTTGAGGTTTCACTCTGTT
>NW_027524941.1:0-26007 GCF_052094955.1 Ictidomys tridecemlineatus
GTCTCTGCTTAGGGCTACATCAACAGCAAACAAACCATAGAGATAGAACTTGAAACTTCTTTATTGTGTCAAGTTTCAAAGAGCTAGCACAAACCGTGTTTGATTTAGAGTTCCAAATACATGTATCCCTATAGGAGAAAACAGAGTGAAACCTCAAAATGAAACCCGTTACTGCCAACAAACGGTTTCACCTAGAAGAACGAAATTTGGCGAGCCAAGTGGGGTTGGTGTACTGATCATTACCTGAAAGTTTCATCAAGATTGGGTGAAAAAGTGTGTGCTGAGATTTCAGGCAACTCGTAGTTTTTTGGAAGCTTGGCAGGCCCTTTCCATGAAAGTGATTCTCGCCAGTCTCTGCTTAGGGCTACATCAACAACAAACAAACCATAGAGATAGAACTTGAAACTGCTTTATTGTGTCAAGTTTCAAAAAGCTAGCACAAACCGTGTTTGATTTAGAGTTCCAAATACATGTATCCCTATAGGAGAAAACAGAGTGAAACCTCAAAATGAAACCGGTTACTGCCAACGAACGGTTTCACCTAGAAGAACGAAACTTGGCGAGCCAAGTAAGATTGGTGTACTGACCATTACCTGAAAGTTTCATCAAGATTGGGTGAAAAAGTGTGTGCTGAGATTTCAGGCAACTCGTAGTTTTTTGGAAGCTTGGCAGGCCCTTTCCATGAAAGTGATTCTCGCCACTCTCTGCTAAGTGCTACATGAACAGCAAACAAACCATAGAGATAGAACTTGAAACTGCTTTATTGTGTCAAGTTTCAAAGAGCTAGCACAAACCGTGTTTGATTTAGAGTTCCAAATACATGTATCCCTATAGGAGAAAACAGAGTGAAACCTCAAAATGAAACCGGTCACTGCCAACAAACGGTTTCACCTAGAAGAAGGACATTTGGCGATCCAAGTGGGATTGGTGTACTGATCATTTCCTGAAAGTTTCATCAAGATTGGGTGAAAAAGTGTGTGCTGAGATTTCAGGCAACTCGTAGTTGTTTGGAAGCTTGGCAGGCCCTTTCCATGAAAGTGATTCTCGCCAGTCTCTGCGTAGGGCTACATCAACAAACCATAGAGATAGAACTTGAAACTGCTTTATTGTGTCAAGTTTCAAAAAGCTAGCAAAAACCGTGTTTGATTTAGAGTTCCAAATACATGTATCCCTATAGGAGAAAACAGAGTGAAACCTCAAAATGAAACCGGTTACTGCCAAAGAACGGTTTCACCTAGAAGAACGAAACTTGACGAGCCAAGTGGGATTGGTGTACTGACCATTACCTGAAAGTTTCATCAAGATTGGGTGAAAAAGTGTGTGCTGAGATTTCAGGCAACTCGTAGTTTTTTGGTAGCTTGGCAGGCCCTTTCCATGAAAGTGTTTCTCGCCAGTCTCTGCTTAGGGCTACATCAACAGCAAACAAACCATAGAGATAGAACTTGAAACTGCTTTATTGTGTCAAGTTTCAAAGAGCTAGCACAAACCGTGTTTGATTTAGAGTTCCAAATACATGTATCCCTATAGGAGAAAACAGAGTGAAACCTCAAAATGAAACCGGTCACTGCCAACGAACGGTTTCACCTAGAAGAACGAGATTTGGCGATTCAAGTGGGATTGGTGTACTGATCATTACCTGAAAGTTTCATCAAGATTGGGTGAAAAAGTGTGTGCTGAGATTTCAGGCAACTCGTAGTTTTTTGGAAGCTTGGCAGGCCCTTTCCATGAAAGTGATTCTCGCCAGTCTCAGCTTAGGGCTACATCAACAGCAAACAAACCATAGAGATAGAACTTGAAACTGCTTTATTGTGTCAAGTTTCAAAGAGCTAGCACAAACCGTGTTTGATTTAGAGTTCCAAATACATGTATCCCTATAGGAGAAAACAGAGTGAAACCTCAAAATGAAACCGGTCACTGCCAACGAACGGTTTCACCTAGAAGAACGAGATTTGGCGATTCAAGTGGGATTGGTGTACTGATCATTACCTGAAAGTTTCATCAAGATTGGGTGAAAAAGTGTGTGCTGAGATTTCAGGCAACTCGTAGTTTTTTGGAAGCTTGGCAGGCCCTTTCCATGAAAGTGATTCTTGCCAGTCTCAGCTTAGGGCTACATGAACAGCAAACAAACCATAGAGATAGAACTTGAAACTGCTTTATTGTGTCAAGTTTAAAA
This sequence comes from Ictidomys tridecemlineatus, assembly GCF_052094955.1. Taxonomy (NCBI): domain Eukaryota; kingdom Metazoa; phylum Chordata; class Mammalia; order Rodentia; family Sciuridae; genus Ictidomys; species Ictidomys tridecemlineatus. The sequence goes on from NW_027524941.1 coordinate 2,174, forward strand.
GAGCTAGCACAAACCGTGTTTGATTTAGAGTTCCAAATACATGTATCCTGCTGCGCCCCTCCCCTGACTCAGGCAATGGCAAGGCCCTACTGAGGTGGATGGCGCAAGGCGTCCATCCTCTGGAGGAGCGCAGTATGTTTCTGGGAATGGGCTGATTTGTTTTTGTATTCCTTTAATAAGTATGGTTTGGATTTCTCATATGACCATTAAGTATAAAGGAAAAATCATGACTTTCCCAATTAATGCAACTACTTCTAAAGCATAGATCTGTTTGCTCTAAATGCAATGATTCAGCTGTGGAGTGTAAATTGTTAATGTCTAAAGAAAAACTCCCTATATTCCTGTCAAGGAAGTTTTTGAGAAATTAAATTAAAATCTAGAGAAGAAAAATTAATGTTAAAAAGATAGATTAGTGCTTAGTACTGGGCAACTTGTTCTTGTTCCTGTGCACAATGGTTTGTGCTCTTACTTCTGTTTGATTAAAAGTAATAACAAGTCAACCCCTTGCCGTAACATGGCACCGGTTCCAGTCAGTAAGTCAAGAAAGAATAGTCAAGGTATAGGCCAATAGTTTGGGACATTTGTAACTATTATTAAAAGTTAACTAAGCAGAAACTGCTCAAAGCAAAACGTGAACTGAAAGTACACATGCTTGCTTATGCATAAGCCAAGATACATTATTCTATTCTAATTGTAGCTATGTAATATTTTGTTTTGTTTGAATAATGATTCCTGTTTTGTAACCACAAAGTACTGTAAGCCTGCCAAAATGAAAAGTATATATGATCAACTTCACAAGTAAAGATTGGGATCAACACCTTCACTTTGGTGTCTGTGTTGTTTCTCCACCCCCTCTTTCGCCGACTCCTCACCATCCGTTCGTCTCCTGAGACCCCCTGTTGGAGCTGGTCTCCGACATCTGGCGCCCCCCGAACAGGGACGATCGGTAATCCGTAAGTCTGATGCATTCATTTCATTAAGAAGTTTTCGGGTGAGGATAGGATCTTACCTAGGGTACTGCAGACCCCTTAGCAAGGTGCTAAGTAAGTGAAGGGTAAGTAATCAGAGAACTTATTTTGAGAAGTCATGGGCCATAAAGAGTCTAAAGAAAGAGGACTCTTTATTGATATAGCTAAGCATATGCTCCATAAACGGGGCATTTCAGTTTCTTCTAAGCAGTTAAGACATTTTTTTAATTTTATTCAAGAATGCTCTCCTTGGTTCCCTGAGGAAGGAACCTTGAATTTAGAAACATGGAAAAAACTAGGTAAAGAGATGAAGGTTTATTATGATCATCATGGGCCAGAAAAGATTCCTGTAGATGCTTTTGCATTATGGAATGTTTTTAAAGATGCTTTGGATCCGACCCATGAGGCAGTTTGTTTGGCTCGTCAAGTGACTGAGTCTGAACAGACCCCCTTAATTGAGGCTGCTGCTACATCTAGATTTTATAAAACTACATCCCCTCAAAAACAGTCTCAATCTGATGATGAACAAGGGGATGAAGAGGAGGACAAACAACTTTCTCCTCAAGATCAGGAGGACTTAGAGGAGGCTGCAGCTCGATACCATAACTCTGATTGGCCACCAAATTTGTTAGTCTCTATGTCTCCTGGGCCTCCTACACAGCCCTCTGCTCCTCCTGATTATTCTCAACAAAATAAGACACCTAAAAAACAACCTAAAAATCTTCCCTTTCTGGGAGCCATCACTGAAGCAAAAAATCAGGGTGATTATTCTTTATGCTTTCCTGTTATCCCTCAAGGGGAATTTGATGATTCACCTCAATGGGAACCTCTTCCCTTTAAATTAATAAAAGAATTAAAAACCTCTGTTACTAATTTTGGTCCAACTTCCCCTTATACTTTACAATTGGTAGACTCAGTTGCTGCTGAATGGCTTACGCCTTTTGACTGGCAGCAGACAGCCAAATCCTGTCTAGCTCCTGGACAGTATTTACTCTGGAAATCTGAATTTGAAGATCAAGCAAAACAATTAATAGGAAGAAGTATTATTAAAAGAGGACAAAAGTATACTCTAGGTATGTTACTGGGTAGTGGAGATTATGCTTCTCCTCAGAGCCAACTTTCCCTTAACAAAGAAACCTTAACTGAAATCTCAAAGTGTGCTGTTACTGCATGGCGAAGCTTACCTAGTTCTGAAACAAAACAAAATTTTCTTTCTAACATTAAACAACAGGCTACAGAGTTATATGAAGATTTTGTGGCTCGCCTACAGGAAACTGTTTCTAAGGTTATTACTAATACTGAAGCTGCTGATATACTTATAAAGCAGTTGGCCTTTGAAAATGCTAATCCCACTTGTCAAGCTTTACTTCGACCCATTAGAAAAACTGGGTCTTTATCTGATTTTATTCGTATGTGCATGGATTCTACTCCAGCCCATATTCAGGGGATTGCTATTGCTGCTGCATTACAAGGCAAGACTTACTCACAGTTTTTAAAGGGTTATGGTACTAAAAATAACAATAAAAATTTTCCTTCAAAAAATAATACTCCTAATATTAAAGGCCAATGTTTTTCTTGTGGACAGACAGGACATTTTAGTCGTGATTGCCCAGATAAACTATCTAATAAAAATCCTTTTATACAAAATAATCCTCCAAAAATTCCCTGCCCCAGGTGTCATAAAGGCTTTCATTGGGCCAAAGATTGTAGGTCAAAATTTGACAAGGATGGAAACCCTATAGTCCCTACTTCTCAGAATCCAATGGAACCAAAAAACGGGGAATGGGGCTCTCCCCGGGCCCCACAAAACAACAGGGGCTTTCCCAGACAAATCCCTTCTTTCGTGGGCTCTCAATTAGCGACTTGGCCCGAGCAACTCCAGGAAGTGCAGGATTAGACTTGCCCTCTTCAGTTCATGCTATACTTACTCCAGATTCTGAAGTTACTTTGATTCCAACTGGGGTCTATGGACCTCTTCCCCAAGGCTATTTTGGTCTAATATTAGGGAGAAGTTCTCTATCTTCCCAAGGCATTTTTATCTTGCCAGGTATTATTGATTCAGATTTCCAGGGAGAAATTAAAGTTATGATTCAACCTCCAGTTAAAACTGTTCAAATTAGACCTCAACAAAAAATCGCACAAATTTTAATTATTCCTTATTTAAACAATCCTAATGCTGTACTTAAAAGTAATAGAGGAGATCAAGGTTTTGGTTCTAGTAATGTTGTTGCATGGATACAAAAGATTAAACAATCTAGACCTATGAAATATATTTCTGTGGAAGGCTTACAAATAAAAGGTATTTTGGATACAGGGGCTGATGTTTCTTGTATAGCTGGAAAAGACTGGCCTCCTTCTTGGCCCACTAGTAAGTCTCCTTCTACTCTTATAGGATTGGGACTTGCCTCCAATGTTGCCAAGAGTACACAAATATTACATTGGCAATGTGAAGAAAAAACTGGGACTTTTCAGCCTTATGTCATCCCCTCTTTGCCTTTTACTTTATGGGGACGGGACATTTTACAACAATTTAATGTTGTTCTGACAAATGATATACCTCAGATTTCAGAGCAGCCTTTTTCCTAGGGGCCACTGTCCTTAAAGAGGCTGATCCTATTGTTTGGAATTCCAATAACCCTGTTTGGGTGGATCAGTGGCCCTTAACTCAGGAAAAACTGGATGCTGCCTCTCATCTAGTTAAAGAGCAATTAAAATTGGGACATATAGAACCATCTACTAGTCCTTGGAATACTCCTATTTTTGTTATAAAAAAGAAATCTGGCAAATGGAGACTCCTACAGGATTTAAGAGCTATTAACAAAACTATGGAAACTATGGGAGCTCTGCAACCAGGCCTCCCTTCTCCTGTGGCTATACCAAAAGGACAATATCTTGTAGTTATAGATCTACAGGACTGTTTTTTTACCATTCCTCTTGCAAAACAGGATTGTAAACGTTTTGCTTTTAGTTTACCATCTTCTAATTTACAAAGACCTTTTCAAAGATTTCAATGGAAAGTTTTGCCTCAGGGAATGAAAAATAGCCCCACCTTATGTCAAAAATTTGTTGATGCAGCCTTAGTCTCCACGAGAAATAAGTTTCCATCTGGATACATAATTCATTATATGGATGATATTTTATTAGCTCATGCTGATTATTTGATACTCCAGCAAATGCTTAATTTTATGATTACAAGTTTACAAGACTGGGGATTAAAAATTGCTCCTGATAAAATTCAAACTCAGGCTCCTTTTTCTTACCTTGGAAGATTGATTAATTCCAACAATATAACTTCTCAAAAAATACAGATTAGGGTTGATTCTTTGTGTACTTTAAATGATTTTCAAAAACTTCTTGGGGATATTAATTGGATAAGGCCTTACTTAAAATTAACCACTGCTGACCTTAAACCTTTATTTGAAATTTTACAGGGAGATTCAAATCCAAATTCACCTAGACAATTATCTCCTGAGGGAAAGAAGGCTTTATTTAAGGTGGAGAAGGCTATTTCAGATCATTATTTACAACAAATAGACTATAATAAGCCCTGGATGTTAATAATCTTACAGACTTCACACACTCCTACTGGATGCCTATGGCAAGATGATCCTTTAGAATGGATTCATTTGCCTTCTACTCCAAAAAAGATTAATATTTCATATCCCACCCAGGTGTCATCATTAATTTGTAAAGGTAGACTTCGAAGTAGAGAGCTCTTTGGACGAGATCCATCCTCCATTATTATTCCATATAAAAAGGAACAATTAGATTTCTTATTAAATGTTAATGATGAATGGCCTATAGCATTACAGGGATTCTATGGAGAAATATTGTTTCATTTGCCTAACCACCCATTACTACATTTTATGACTAAGGTAAATACTATTTTTCCTAAAAACTTTTCTCATGTGCCCCTCGATCAGGCTTCTCTAATTTTTACAGATGGATCCTCTAATGGAATAGCTGTTACTATTATAGATGACCAAGAGCCAATAGTCCAACAAACAACTGAAACCTCTGCTCAAAGGACAGAATTAATTGCTATTATAACTGCTTTTAAAAAGGTTACACAGCCTTTTAATCTTTATACTGATTCCCAATATATAGTTAATCTCTTTCCAGCCATAGAAACATCTTCTTTGTCCTCTCATTCATCAATTGTTAATATATTACAAAAGTTACAAAAATTAATATTACAGAGATCCTATAAATTTTTTATTGGACATATTAGAGGACATTCTAACTTACCTGGACCTTTAGTGGCAGGAAATGCTAAAGCTGACTTATTAACTAGGACTGTTTATAACGTTATTGAACAAGCTACTAAAGATCATCAATTACATCATCAAAATTCTGCTGCTCTTAGAGCACAGTTTCATATAACTAAAGAACAAGCTAGACAAATTGTTAAACAATGTCAAATCTGTCCTACTCACTTTCCTTCTCCACAGATGGGTGTCAACCCTAGGGGTTTATTACCCAACAAATTGTGGCAGATGGATGTTACTCATATTCAAGAGTTTGGAAAGTTATCTTTTGTTCATGTTTGTGTGGATACTTTCTCACATGTTATTTTTGCTACAGCCCGTACTGGAGAAGCTTATAAGGATATTGCCCAACATCTTTTTGCCTCCTTTGCATATATGGGATTACCTCTTCATATTAAGACAGACAATGCTCCTGCTTATATTTCAAAATCCTTTAAACACCTGTGTCAGACACTTAACATAGTTCATTCCACAGGCATCCCCTATAACCCACAAGGACAAGCCATAGTGGAAAGAGCTCATCAGACCTTAAAATCTCAAATTAATAAATTAAAAGAGGGAGAACTACATTATAGCTCTCCTCATCAAATTCTTCAACATGCTCTATTTGTCATTAACCATTTAAACGTAAATGATTCTAAATTAACTCCAATGCAACGTCATTGGTCTGAGCAAACAGTAACTCAAAAACCTTTAGTTAAATGGAAAGATCTTCTTATTGGACAGTGGAAAGGACCTGATATTCTCTTAACATCGGGTCGAGGATATGCTTGTGTGTTTCCACAGGACGCTACTTCACCTTTGTGGATTCCAGATCGACTCATCAGACATTATGACTCACCCATATCGCAGGCGGAGGTTCCTCCCCAAGCCATACCCAAGGATGCCATCGACCCAGGATGAAGAACTTGCCGAGGACATGACTAATCTTCACCTTCATTCCCCTCGACAGGCACGAACAACATTGACATCAAAATTACCTTCCTGGGGTCAAATCAAACATCTGACCAGTCAGGCACAAAACTTGGTTGTTAGCCAAGGTGCCTCTGCCTCTCCTGAAAAAGTGTTTCTTGCTATGCTAGCACTCTTATCCTGTCAGGTATCACTGATTTCTGCTAATCAATCTTATTGGGCTTATTTTCCTGATCCTCCTCTTTTAAGAGTAACTGATTGGGGAAAACTTAATATTAAGGTGTTTACTGATAATCCTGATTTGTTAGGAGGGATTTCTGATTCCCTTATTCCTCATAAGATGTCCTATAATATTAATTTCAAGGGTTTAATAGAAGAGACTCCTATTTGCTTTGCTACTGATAATAAATTCATCCCTCAAGGATGTATGCCTATTAATTATAGGCAATATTTTACTGATTGCCCTCCTGGCTTCCCAAACATGGATAATAAAAAGAGGAGCCTTTGGCTCCTCGAAATGGTTTCTTTAGGATATTATACAGTTAATGAAACCTATGTTAATAAGACATTACCTGAAGCCATTGATCCATGTGAATTAAAGAATAACAAAAAAGATTTTTATTGGAATAATATGATTGATCCTTGGGAAGAATTTCCTCATTGGTTTCAATGTGGATTTATGCAAAGGGCACAAGTCTTTCAGCCTAAGTCTTCAGATGTTAAGATCTATGATTGGTCTGCTTCTGCCCCTCATTTTGATTATAAAAATTATTTTAAGACTAAGTTTCAAAAATTTAATCATACTGAAGGAATGTATACAAGTTTTCCTATTCATAGATGGTTCTCACCTGGTTGGGTCACTCCCATATTTCAGAGTGAGCTCCCTAATGGAAAGGTTTCATACTTCCCAGATCTCTTTAGATTAATTGCAGCTACTAATATGGTTCTTTTAACCAGACCTGGTAAAACTCCAGAACCTTTCAATATTCGTGCTTGCATTAATGCTCCTCATGCTATTTTAGTAGGTAATAATAATACCTTGACAATTAATCGTAACAATAGTGTTTATTCTATTTCCTGTGATCAATGTATGTTAACTAATTGTATACATGCTAATCTTCCAAAAAACTATACTACTTTTATAATTATACATCAGCCTTCCTATGTAATGATTCCTGTCCTTCTTAATGATGATTGGTATGATGATGAAGGGTCACAAATTCTTAAAAAATTTAATGAATTAATTAGACCTAAGCGATTTGTTGCAACATTAATTTTAGGAATTACAGCATTAATAGGAATTATTACTTCTTTAGCTTTATCTACTACAGCTTTAGTTAAAGAAATTCATACTGCTCATCATGTTAATGATTTATCTCATAATGTTTCATTAGCATTGGCTATTCAAGAAAAAATAGATAAGAAATTGGAGGCCCGAATTAATGCCTTAGAGGAAGCTTTATTATATGTAGGAAACCAGATTCAAAATATAAAAACTCAAATGACAACCAAATGTCATGCTAATTTCAAATGGATCTGTGTTACTCCCTTAAAATATAATCAAACTAAATATGGATGGAATCAAGTACAAACTCATTTATTAGGGATTTGGAATAAAACTGAAATAGGCCCCAATATACAAGATCTACAACAACAAGTAAAATATATAAGTAAGGCTTATTTATCTACTGACTCTACAGCTGACCTTGCTGCAGACTTATACAAAAATGTACAAAAAACTATTTCCAATAGTACTTGGTGGTCATATATGATTAATATTGGTTTTGGCTTTTTATTCATTGTTCTTGTTTGTCTCATTCTTCCAGTCCTCTTCAGACTTGTCTGGAAATCAATCAGAAGCATCTCCGTCCAAATCGAACATCTCAAATTAAAAAATAAAAAAGGGGGAAATGCTGCGCCCCTCCCCTGACTCAGGCAATGGCAAGGCCCTACTGAGGTGGATGGCGCAAGGCGTCCATCCTCTGGAGGAGCGCAGTATGTTTCTGGGAATGGGCTGATTTGTTTTTGTATTCCTTTAATAAGTATGGTTTGGATTTCTCATATGACCATTAAGTATAAAGGAAAAATCATGACTTTCCCAATTAATGCAACTACTTCTAAAGCATAGATCTGTTTGCTCTAAATGCAATGATTCAGCTGTGGAGTGTAAATTGTTAATGTCTAAAGAAAAACTCCCTATATTCCTGTCAAGGAAGTTTTTGAGAAATTAAATTAAAATCTAGAGAAGAAAAATTAATGTTAAAAAGATAGATTAGTGCTTAGTACTGGGCAACTTGTTCTTGTTCCTGTGCACAATGGTTTGTGCTCTTACTTCTGTTTGATTAAAGTAATAACAAGTCAACCCCTTGCCGTAACCATGGCACCGGTTCCAGTCAGTAAGTCAAGAAAGAATAGTCAAGGTATAGGCCAATAGTTTGGGACATTTGTAACTATTATTAAAAGTTAACTAAGCAGAAACTGCTCAAAGCAAAACGTGAACTGAAAGTACACATGCTTGCTTATGCATAAGCCAAGATACATTATTCTATTCTAATTGTAGCTATGTAATATTTTGTTTTGTTTGAATAATGATTCCTGTTTTGTAACCACAAAGTACTGTAAGCCTGCCAAAATGAAAAGTATATATGATCAACTTCACAAGTAAAGATTGGGATCAACACCTTCACTTTGGTGTCTGTGTTGTTTCTCCACCCCCTCTTTCGCCGACTCCTCACCATCCGTTCGTCTCCTGAGACCCCCTGTTGGAGCTGGTCTCCGACAGTATCCCTATAGGAGAAAACAGAGTGAAACCTCAAAATGAAACCGGTCACTGCCAACGTACGATTTCACCTAGAAGAACGAGATTTGGCGAGCCAAGTGGGGTTGGTGTACTGATCATTACCTGAAAGATTCATCAAGATTGGGAGAAAATGTGTGTGATGAGATTTCAGGCAACTCGTAGTTTTTTGGAAGCTTCGCAGGCCCTTTCCATGAAAGTGATTCTCGCCAGTCTCTGCTTAGGGCTACATCAACAGCAAACAAACCATAGAGATAGAACTTGAAACTGCTTTATTGTGTCAAGTTTCAAAGAGCTAGCACAAACCGTGTTTGATTTAGAGTTCCAAATACATGTATCCCTATAGGAGAAAACAGAGTGAAACCTCAAAATGAAACCGGTCACTGCCAACAAACGGTTTCACCTAGAAGAACAAAATTTGGCGAGCCAAGTGGGATAGGTGTACTGATCATTACGTGAAAGTTTCATCAAGATTGGGTGAAAAAGTGTGTGCTGAGATTTCAGGCAACTCGTAGTTTTTTGGAAGCTTGGCAGGCCCTTTCCATGAAAGTGATTCTCGCCAGTCTCTGCTTAGGGCTACATCAACAGCAAACAAACCATAGAGATAGAACTTGAAACTGCTTTATTGTGTCAAGTTTCAAAGAGCTAGCACAAACCGTGTTTGATTTAGAGTTCCAAATACATGTATCCCTATAGGAGAAAACAGAGTGAAACCTCAAAATGAATCCGGTTACTGCCAACGAACGGTTTCACCTAGAAGAACGAAATTTGGCGAGCCAAGTGGGATTGGTGTACTGACCATTACCTGAAAGTTTCATCAAGATTGGGTGAAAAAGTGTGTGCTGAGATTTCAGTAAACTCGTAGTTTTTTGGAAGCTTGGCAGTCCCTTTCCATGAAAGTGATTCTCGCCAGTCTCTGCGTAGGGCTACATCAACAGCAAACAAACCATAGAGATAGAACTTGAAACTGCTTTATTGTGTCAAGTTTCAAAGAGCTAGCAAAAACCGTGTTTGATTTAGAGTTCCAAATACATGTATCCCTATAGGAGAAAACAGAGTGAAACCTCAAAATGAAACCGGTTACTGCCAAAGAACGGTTTCACCTAGAAGAACGAAACTTGACGAGCCAAGTGGGATTGGTGTACTGACCATTACCTGAAAGTTTCATCAAGATTGGGTGAAAAAGTGTGTGCTGAGATTTCAGGCAACTCGTAGTTTTTTGGTAGCTTGGCAGGCCCTTTCCATGAAAGTGATTCTCGCCAGTCTCTGCTTAGGGCTACATCAACAGCAAACAAACCATAGAGATAGAACTTGAAACTGCTTTATTGTGTCAAGTTTCAAAGAGCTAGCACAAACCGTGTTTGATTTAGAGTTCCAAATACATGTATCCCTATAGGAGAAAACAGAGTGAAACCTCAAAATGAAACCGGTCACTGCCAATGAACGGTTTCACCTAGAAGAACGAGATTTGGCGATTCAAGTGGGATTGGTGTACTGATCATTACCTGAAAGTTTCATCAAGATTGGGTGAAAAAGTGTGTGCTGAGATTTCAGGCAACTCGTAGTTTTTTGGAAGCTTGGCAGGCCCTTTCCATGAAAGTGATTCTCGCCAGTCTCAGCTTAGGGCTACATGAACAGCAAACAAACCATAGAGATAGAACTTGAAACTGCTTTATTGTGTCAAGTTTCAAAGAGCTAGCACAAACCGTGTTTGATTTAGAGTTCCAAATACATGTATCCCTATAGGAGAAAACAGAGTGAAACCTCAAAATGAAACCGGTCACTGCCAACGAACGGTTTCACCTAGAAGAACGAAACTTGGCGAGCCAAGTAAGATTGGTGTACTGACCATTACCTGAAAGTTTCATCAAGATTGGGTGAAAAAGTGTGTGCTGAGATTTCAGGCAACTCGTAGTTTTTTGGAAGCTTGGCAGGCCCTTTCCATGAAAGTGATTCTCGCCACTCTCTGCTAAGGGCTACATGAACAGCAAACAAACCATAGAGATAGAACTTGAAACTGCTTTATTGTGTCAAGTTTCAAAGAGCTAGCACAAACCGTGTTTGATTTAGAGTTCCAAATACATGTATCCCTATAGGAGAAAACAGAGTGAAACCTCAAAATGAAACCGGTCACTGCCAACAAACGGTTTCACCTAGAAGAACAAAATTTGGCGAGCCAAGTGGGATAGGTGTACTGATCATTACGTGAAAGTTTCATCAAGATTGGGTGAAAAAGTGTGTGCTGAGATTTCAGGCAACTCGTAGTTTTTTGGAAGCTTGGCAGGCCCTTTCCATGAAAGTGATTCTCGCCAGTCTCTGCTTAGGGCTACATCAACAGCAAACAAACCATAGAGATAGAACTTGAAACTGCTTTATTGTGTCAAGTTTTAAAGAGCTAGCACAAACCGTGTTTGATTTAGAGTTCCAAATACATGTATCCCTATAGGAGAAAACAGAGTGAAACCTCAAAATGAATCCGGTTACTGCCAACGAACGGTTTCACCTAGAAGAACGAAATTTGGCGAGCCAAGTGGGATTGGTGTACTGACCATTACCTGAAAGTTTCATCAAGATTGGGTGAAAAAGTGTGTGCTGAGATTTCAGGAAACTCGTAGTTTTTTGGAAGCTTGGCAGTCCCTTTCCATGAAAGTGATTCTCGCCAGTCTCTGCGTAGGGCTACATCAACAGCAAACAAACCATAGAGATAGAACTTGAAACTGCTTTATTGTGTCAAGTTTCAAAAAGCTAGCAAAAACCGTGTTTGATTTAGAGTTCCAAATACATGTATCCCTATAGGAGAAATCAGAGTGAAACCTCAAAATGAAACCGGTCACTGCCAACGAACGGTTTCACCTAGAAGAACGAGATTTGGCGATTCAAGTGGGATTGGTGTACTGATCATTACCTGAAAGTTTCATCAAGATTGGGTGAAAAAGTGTGTGCTGAGATTTCAGGCAACTCGTAGTTTTTTGGAAGCTTGGCAGGCCCTTTCCATGAAAGTGATTCTCGCCAGTCTCAGCTTAGGGCTACATGAACAGCAAACAAACCATAGAGATAGAACTTGAAACTGCTTTATTGTGTCAATTTTCAAAGAGCTAGCACAAACCGTGTTTGATTTAGAGTTCCAAATACATGTATCCCTATAGGAGAAAACAGAGTGAAACCTCAAAATGAAACCGGTTACTGCCAAAGAACGGTTTCACCTAGAAGAACGAGATTTGGCGATTCAAGTGGGATTGGTGTACTGATCATTACCTGAAAGTTTCATCAAGATTGGGTGAAAAAGTGTGTGCTGAGATTTCAGGCAACTCGTAGTTTTTTGGAAGCTTGGCAGGCCCTTTCCATGAAAGTGATTCTTGCCAGTCTCAGCTTAGGGCTACATGAACAGCAAACAAACCATAGAGATAGAACTTGAAACTGCTTTATTGTGTCAAGTTTCAAAGAGCTAGCACAAACCGTGTTTGATTTAGAGTTCCAAATACATGTATCCCTATACGTGAAAACAGAGTGAAACCTCAAAATGAAAACGGTTACTGCCAACGAACGGTTTCACCTAGAAGAACGAAATTTGGCGAGCCAAGTGGGATTGGTGTACTAACCATTACCTGAAAGTTTCATCAAGATTGGGTGAAAAAGTGTGTGTTGAGATTTCAGGAAACTCGTAGTTTTTTGGAAGCTTGGCAGGCCCTTTCCATGAAAGTGATTCTCGCCAGTCTCTGCTTAGGGCTACATCAACAACAAACAAACCATAGAGATAGAACTTGAAACTGCTTTATTGTGTCAAGTTTCAAAAAGCTAGCACAAACCGTGTTTGATTTAGAGTTCCAAATACATGTATCCCTATAGGAGAAAACAGAGTGAAACCTCAAAATGAAACCGGTTACTGCCAACGAACGGTTTCACCTAGAAGAAAGAAATTTGGCGAGCCAAGTGGGATTGGTGTACTGACCATTACCTGAAAGTTTCATCAAGATTGGGTGAAAAAGTGTGTGCTGAGATTTCAGGCAACTTGTAGTTTTTTGGAAGCTTGGCAGGCCCTTTCCATGAAAGTGATTCTCGCCAGTCTCTGCTTAGGGCTACATCAACAGCAAACAAACCATAGAGATAGAACTTGAAACTGCTTTATTGTGTCAAGTTTCAAAGAGCTAGCACAAACCGTGTTTGATTTAGAGTTCCAAATACATGTATCCCTATAGGAGAAAACAGAGTGAAACCTCAAAATGAAACCGGTCACTGCCAACGTACGATTTCACCTAGAAGAACGAGATTGGGCGATCCAAGTGGGATTGGTGTACTGATCATTACCTGAAAGTTTCATCAAGATTGGGTGAAAAAGTGTGTGCTGAGATTTCAGGCAACTCGTAGTTTTTTGGAAGCTTGGCAGGCCCTTTCCATGAAAGTGATTCTCGCCAGTCTCTGCTTAGGGCTACATGAACAGCAAACAAACCATAGAGATAGAACTTGAAACTGCTTTATTGTGTCAAGTTTCAAAGAGGTAGCACAAACCGTGTTTGATTTAGAGTTCCAAATACATGTATCCCTATAGGAGAAAACAGAGTGAAACCTCAAAATGAAACCGGTTACTGCCAACGAACGGATTCACCTAGAAGAAAGAAATTTGGCGAGCCAAGTGGGATTGGTGTACTGACCATTACCTGAAAGTTTCATCAAGATTGGGTGAAAAAGTGTGTGCTGAGATTTCAGGCAACTCGTAGTTTTTTGGAAGCTTGGCAGGCCCTTTCCATGAAAGTGATTCTCGCCAGTCTCTGCTTAGGGCTACATCAACAGCAAACAAACCATAGAGATAGAACTTGAAACTGCTTTATTGTGTCAAGTTTCAAAGAGCTAGCACAAACCGTGTTTGATTTAGAGTTCCAAATACATGTATCCCTATAGGAGAAAACAGAGTGAAACCTCAAAATGAAACCGGTCACTGCCAACGAACGGTTTCACCTAGAAGAACGAGATTTGGCGATCCAAGTTGGATTGGTGTACTGATCATTACCTGAAAGTTTCATCAAGATTGGGTGAAAAAGTGTGTGCTGAGATTTCAGGCAATCGTAGTTTTTTGGAAGCTTGGCAGGCCCTTTCCATGAAAGTGATTCTCGCCAGTCTCTGCTTAGGGCTACATGAACAGCAAACAAACCATAGAGATAGAACTTGAAACTGCTTTATTGTGTCAAGTTTAAAAGAGCTAGCACAAACCGTGTTTGATTTAGAGTTCCAAATACATGTATCCCTATAGGAGAAAACAGAGTGAAACCTCAAAATGAAACCGGTCACTGCCAACGTACGATTTCACCTAGAAGAACGAGATTTGGCGATCCAAGTGGGATTGGTGTACTGATCATTACCTGAAAGTTTCATCAAGATTGGGTGAAAAAGTGTGTGCTGAGATTTCAGGCAACTCGTAGTTTTTTGGAAGCTTGGCAGGCCCTTTCCATGAAAGTGATTCTCGCCAGTCTCTGCTTAGGGCTACATCAACAGCAAACAAACCATAGAGATAGAACTTGAAACTGCTTTATTGTGTCAAGTTTCAAAGAGGTAGCACAAACCGTGTTTGATTTAGAGTTCCAAATACATGTATCCCTATAGGAGAAAACAGAGTGAAACCTCAAAATGAAACCGGTTAAGGCCAACGAACGGTTTCACCTAGAAGAACGAAATTTGGCGAGCCAAGTGGGATTGGTGTACTGACCATTACCTGAAAGTTTCATCAAGATTGGGTGAAAAAGTGTGTGCTGAGATTTCAGGCAACTCGTAGTTTTTTGGAAGCTTGGCAGGCCCTTTCCATGAAAGTGATTCTCGCCAGTCTCTGCTTAGGGCTACATCAACAGCAAACAAACCATAGAGATAGAACTTGAAACTGCTTTATTGTGTCCAGTTTCAAAGAGCTAGCACAAACCGTGTTTGATTTAGAGTTCCAAATACATGTATCCCTATAGGAGAAAACAGAGTGAAACCTCAAAATGAAACCGGTCACTGCCAACGAACGGTTTCACCTAGAAGAACGAGATTTGGCGAGCCAAGTGGGATTGGTGTACTGACCATTACCTGAAAGTTTCATCAAGATTGGGTGAAAAAGTGTGTGCTGAGATTTCAGGCAACTCGTAGTTTTTTGGAAGCTTGGCAGGCCCTTTCCATGAAAGTGATTCTCGCCAGTCTCTGCTTAGGGCTACATCAACAGCAAACAAACCATAGAGATAGAACTTGAAACTGCTTTATTGTGTCAAGTTTCAAAGAGCTAGCACAAACCATGTTTGATTTAGAGTTCCAAATACATGTATCCCTATAGGAGAAAACAGAGTGAAACCTCAAAATGAAACCGGTTACTGCCAACGAACGGTTTCACCTAGAAGAACGAAATTTGGCGAGCCAAGTGGAATGGTGTACTGACCATTACCTGAAAGTTTCATCAAGATTGGGTGAAAAAGTGTGTGCTGAGATTTCAGGCAACTCGTAGTTTTTTGGAAGCTTGGCAGGCCCTTTCCATGAAAGTGATTCTCGCCAGTCTCTGCTTAGGGCTACATCAACAGCAAACAAACCATAGAGATAGAACTTGAAACTGCTTTATTGTGTCAAGTTTCAAAGAGCTAGCACAAACCGTATTTGATTTAGAGTTCCAAATACATGTATCCCTATAGGAGAAAACAGAGTGAAACCTCAAAATGAAACCGGTCACTGCCAACGAACGGTTTCACCTAGAAGAACGAAATTTGGCGAGCCAAGTGGGATTGGTGTACTGACCATTACCTGAAAGTTTCATCAAGATTTGGTGAAAAAGTGTGTGCTGAGATGTCAGGAAACTTGTAGTTTTTTGGAAGCTTGGCAGGCCCTTTCCATGAAAGTGATTCTCGCCAGTCTCTGCTTAGGGCTACATCAACAGCAAACAAACCATAGAGATAGAACTTGAAACTGCTTTATTGTCTCAAGTTTCAAAGAGCTAGCACAAACTGTGTTTGATTTAGAGTTCCAAATACATGTATCTCTATAGGAGAAAACAGAGTGAAACCTCAAAATGAAACCGGTTACTGCCAACGAACGGTTTCACCTAGAAGAACGAAATTTGGCGAGCCAAGTGGGATTGGTGTTCTCACCATTAAATGAAAGTTTCATCAAGATTGGGTGAAAAAGTGTGTGCTGAGATTTCAGGCAACTCGTAGTTTTTTGGAAGCTTGGCAGGCCCTTTCCATGAAAGTGATTCTCGCCAGTCTCTGCTTAGGGCTACATCAACAACAAACAAACCATAGAGATAGAACTTGAAACTGCTTTATTGTGTCAAGTTTCAAAAAGCTAGCACAAACCGTGTTTGATTTAGAGTTCCAAATACATGTATCCCTATAGGAGAAAACAGAGTGAAACCTCAAAATGAAACCGGTTACTGCCAACGAACGGTTTCACCTAGAAGAAAGAAATTTGGCGAGCCAAGTGGGATTGGTGTACTGACCATTACCTGAAAGTTTCATCAAGATTGGGTGAAAAAGTGTGTGCTGAGATTTCAGGCAACTTGTAGTTTTTTGGAAGCTTGGCAGGCCCTTTCCATGAAAGTGATTCTCGCCAGTCTCTGCTTAGGGCTACATCAACAGCAAACAAACCATAGAGATAGAACTTGAAACTGCTTTATTGTGTCAAGTTTCAAAGAGCTAGCACAAACCGTGTTTGATTTAGAGTTCCAAATACATGTATCCCTATAGGAGAAAACAGAGTGAAACCTCAAAATGAAACCGGTCACTGCCAACGTACGATTTCACCTAGAAGAACGAGATTTGGCGATCCAAGTGGGATTGGTGTACTGATCATTACCTGAAAGTTTCATCAAGATTGGGTGAAAAAGTGTGTGCTGAGATTTCAGGCAACTCGTAGTTTTTGGAAGCTTGGCAGGCCCTTTCCATGAAAGTGATTCTCGCCAGTCTCTGCTTAGGGCTACATGAACAGCAAACAAACCATAGAGATAGAACTTGAAACTGCTTTATTGTGTCAAGTTTCAAAGAGGTAGCACAAACCGTGTTTGATTTAGAGTTCCAAATACATGTATCCCTATAGGAGAAAACAGAGTGAAACCTCAAAATGAAACCGGTTACTGCCAACGAACGGATTCACCTAGAAGAAAGAAATTTGGCGAGCCAAGTGGGATTGGTGTACTGACCATTACCTGAAAGTTTCATCAAGATTGGGTGAAAAAGTGTGTGCTGAGATTTCAGGCAACTCGTAGTTTTTTGGTAGCTTGGCAGGCCCTTTCCATGAAAGTGATTCTCGCCAGTCTCTGCTTAGGGCTACATCAACAGCAAACAAACCATAGAGATAGAACTTGAAACTGCTTTATTGTGTCAAGTTTCAAAGAGCTAGCACAAACCGTGTTTGATTTAGAGTTCCAAATACATGTATCCCTATAGGAGAAAACAGAGTGAAACCTCAAAATGAAACCGGTCACTGCCAATGAACGGTTTCACCTAGAAGAACGAGATTTGGCGATTCAAGTGGGATTGGTGTACTGATCATTACCTGAAAGTTTCATCAAGATTGGGTGAAAAAGTGTGTGCTGAGATTTCAGGCAACTCGTAGTTTTTTGGAAGCTTGGCAGGCCCTTTCCATGAAAGTGATTCTCGCCAGTCTCAGCTTAGGGCTACATGAACAGCAAACAAACCATAGAGATAGAACTTGAAACTGCTTTATTGTGTCAAGTTTCAAAGAGCTAGCACAAACCGTGTTTGATTTAGAGTTCCAAATACATGTATCCCTATAGGAGAAAACAGAGTGAAACCTCAAAATGAAACCGGTTACTGCCAACGAACGGTTTCACCCAGAAGAACGAGATTTGGCGAGCCAAGTGGGATTGGTGTACTGATCATTACCTGAAAGTTTCAACAAGATTGGCTGAAAAAGTGTGTGGTGGGATTTCAGGCAACTCGTAGTTTTTTAGAAGCTTGGCAGGCCCTTTCCAAGAAAGTGATTCTCGCCAGTCTCTGCTTAGGGCTACATCAACAGCAAACAAACCATAGAGATAGAACTTAAAACTGCTTTATTGTGTCAAGTTTCAAAGAGCTAGCACAAACCGTGTTTGATTTAGAGTTCCAAATACATGTATCCCTATAGGAGAAAACAGAGTGAAACCTCAAAATGAAACCGGTCACTGCCAACGAACGGTTTCACCTAGAAGAACGAAACTTGGCGAGCCAAGTAAGATTGGTGTACTGACCATTACCTGAAAGTTTCATCAAGATTGGGTGAAAAAGTGTGTGCTGAGATTTCAGGCAACTCGTAGTTTTTTGGAAGCTTGGCAGGCCCTTTCCATGAAAGTGATTCTCGCCACTCTCTGCTAAGGGCTACATGAACAGCAAACAAACCATAGAGATAGAACTTGAAACTGCTTTATTGTGTCAAGTTTCAAAGAGCTAGCACAAACCGTGTTTGATTTAGAGTTCCAAATACATGTATCCCTATAGGAGAAAACAGAGTGAAACCTCAAAATGAAACCGGTCACTGCCAACAAACGGTTTCACCTAGAAGAACAAAATTTGGCGAGCCAAGTGGGATAGGTGTACTGATCATTACCTGAAAGTTTCATCAAGATTGGGTGAAAAAGTGTGTGCTGAGATTTCAGGCAACTCGTAGTTTTTTGGAAGCTTGGCAGGCCCTTTCCATGAAAGTGATTCTCGCCAGTCTCTGCTTAGGGCTACATCAACAGCAAACAAACCATAGAGATAGAACTTGAAACTGCTTTATTGTGTCAAGTTTCAAAGAGCTAGCACAAACCGTGTTTGATTTAGAGTTCCAAATACATGTATCCCTATAGGAGAAAACAGAGTGAAACCTCAAAATGAATCCGGTTACTGCCAACGAACGGTTTCACCTAGAAGAACGAAATTTGGCGAGCCAAGTGGGATTGGTTTACTGACCATTACCTGAAAGTTTCATCAAGATTGGGTGAAAAAGTGTGTGCTGAGATTTCAGGAAACTCGTAGTTTTTTGGAAGCTTGGCAGTCCCTTTCCATGAAAGTGATTCTCGCCAGTATCTGCGTAGGGCTACATCAACAGCAAACAAACCATAGAGATAGAACTTGAAACTGCTTTATTGTGTCAAGTTTCAAAAAGCTAGCAAAAACCGTGTTTGATTTAGAGTTCCAAATACATGTATCCCTATAGGAGAAAACAGAGTGAAACCTCAAAATAAAACCGGTCACTGCCAACGAACGGTTTCACCTAGAAGAACGAGATTTGGATATTCAAGTGGGATTGGTGTACTGATCATTAGCTGAAAGTTTCATCAAGATTGGGTGAAAAAGTGTGTGCTGAGATTTCAGGCAACTCGTAGTTTTTTGGAAGCTTGGCAGGCCCTTTCCATGAAAGTGATTCTCGCCAGTCTCTGCTTAGGGCTACATGAACAGCAAACAAACCATAGAGATAGAACTTGAAACTGCTTTATTGTGTCAAGTTTCAAAGAGGTAGCACAAACCGTGTTTGATTTAGAGTTCCAAATACATGTATCCCTATAGGAGAAAACAGAGTGAAACCTCAAAATGAAACCGGTTACTGCCAACGAACGGATTCACCTAGAAGAAAGAAATTTGGCGAGCCAAGTGGGATTGGTGTACTGACCATTACCTGAAAGTTTCATCAAGATTGGGTGAAAAAGTGTGTGCTGAGATTTCAGGCAACTCGTAGTTTTTTGGTAGCTTGGCAGGCCCTTTCCATGAAAGTGATTCTCGCCAGTCTCTGCTTAGGGCTACATCAACAGCAAACAAACCATAGAGATAGAACTTGAAACTGCTTTATTGTGTCAAGTTTCAAAGAGCTAGCACAAACCGTGTTTGATTTAGAGTTCCAAATACATGTATCCCTATAGGAGAAAACAGAGTGAAACCTCAAAATGAAACCGGTCACTGCCAATGAACGGTTTCACCTATAAGAACGAGATTTGGCGATTCAAGTGGGATTGGTGTACTGATCATTACCTGAAAGTTTCATCAAGATTGGGTGAAAAAGTGTGTGCTGAGATTTCAGGCAACTCGTAGTTTTTTGGAAGCTTGGCAGGCCCTTTCCATGAAAGTGATTCTCGCCAGTCTCAGCTTAGGGCTACATGAACAGCAAACAAACCATAGAGATAGAACTTGAAACTGCTTTATTGTGTCAAGTTTCAAAGAGCTAGCACAAACCGTGTTTGATTTAGAGTTCCAAATACATGTATCCCTATAGGAGAAAACAGAGTGAAACCTCAAAATGAAACCGGTTACTGCCAACGAACGGTTTCACCCAGAAGAACGAGATTTGGCGAGCCAAGTGGGATTGGTGTACTGATCATTACCTGAAAGTTTCAACAAGATTGGCTGAAAAAGTGTGTGGTGGGATTTCAGGCAACTCGTAGTTTTTTAGAAGCTTGGCAGGCCCTTTCCAAGAAAGTGATTCTCGCCAGTCTCTGCTTAGGGCTACATCAACAGCAAACAAACCATAGAGATAGAACTTAAAACTGCTTTATTGTGTCAAGTTTCAAAGAGCTAGCACAAACCGTGTTTGATTTAGAGTTCCAAATACATGTATCCCTATAGGAGAAAACAGAGTGAAACCTCAAAATGAAACCGGTCACTGCCAACGAACGGTTTCACCTAGAAGAACGAAACTTGGCGAGCCAAGTAAGATTGGTGTACTGACCATTACCTGAAAGTTTCATCAAGATTGGGTGAAAAAGTGTGTGCTGAGATTTCAGGCAACTCGTAGTTTTTTGGAAGCTTGGCAGGCCCTTTCCATGAAAGTGATTCTCGCCACTCTCTGCTAAGGGCTACATGAACAGCAAACAAACCATAGAGATAGAACTTGAAACTGCTTTATTGTGTCAAGTTTCAAAGAGCTAGCACAAACCGTGTTTGATTTAGAGTTCCAAATACATGTATCCCTATAGGAGAAAACAGAGTGAAACCTCAAAATGAAACCGGTCACTGCCAACAAACGGTTTCACCTAGAAGAACAAAATTTGGCGAGCCAAGTGGGATAGGTGTACTGATCATTACGTGAAAGTTTCATCAAGATTGGGTGAAAAAGTGTGTGCTGAGATTTCAGGCAACTCGTAGTTTTTTGGAAGCTTGGCAGGCCCTTTCCATGAAAGTGATTCTCGCCAGTCTCTGCTTAGGGCTACATCAACAGCAAACAAACCATAGAGATAGAACTTGAAACTGCTTTATTGTGTCAAGTTTCAAAGAGCTAGCACAAACCGTGTTTGATTTAGAGTTCCAAATACATGTATCCCTATAGGAGAAAACAGAGTGAAACCTCAAAATGAATCCGGTTACTGCCAACGAACGGTTTCACCTAGAAGAACGAAATTTGGCGAGCCAAGTGGGATTGGTTTACTGACCATTACCTGAAAGTTTCATCAAGATTGGGTGAAAAAGTGTGTGCTGAGATTTCAGGAAACTCGTAAGTTTTTTGGAAGCTTGGCAGTCCTTTCCATGAAAGTGATTCTCGCCAGTATCTGCGTAGGGCTACATCAACAGCAAACAAACCATAGAGATAGAACTTGAAACTGCTTTATTGTGTCAAGTTTCAAAGAGCTAGCACAAACCGTGTTTGATTTAGAGTTCCAAATACATGTATCCCTATAGGAGAAAACAGAGTGAAACCTCAAAATGAAACCGGTTACTGCCAAAGAACGGTTTCACCTAGAAGAACGAAACTTGACGAGCCAAGTGGGATTGGTGTACTGACCATTACCTGAAAGTTTCATCAAGATTGGGTGAAAAAGTGTGTGCTGAGATTTCAGGCAACTCGTAGTTTTTTGGTAGCTTGGCAGGCCCTTTCCATGAAAGTGATTCTCGCCAGTCTCTGCTTAGGGCTACATCAACAGCAAACAAACCATAGAGATAGAACTTGAAACTGCTTTATTGTGTCAAGTTTCAAAGAGCTAGCACAAACCGTGTTTGATTTAGAGTTCCAAATACATGTATCCCTATAGGAGAAAACAGAGTGAAACCTCAAAATAAAACCGGTCACTGCCAACGAACGGTTTCACCTAGAAGAACGAGATTTGGCGATTCAAGTGGGATTGGTGTACTGATCATTACCTGAAAGTTTCATCAAGATTGGGTGAAAAAGTGTGTGCTGAGATTTCAGGCAACTCGTAGTTTTTTGGAAGCTTGGCAGGCCCTTTCCATGAAAGTGATTCTCGCCAGTCTCAGCTTAGGGCTACATGAACAGCAAACAAACCATAGAGATAGAACTTGAAACTGCTTTATTGTGTCAATTTTCAAAGAGCTAGCACAAACCGTGTTTGATTTAGAGTTCCAAATACATGTATCCCTATAGGAGAAAACAGAGTGAAACCTCAAAATGAAACCGGTTACTGCCAAAGAACGGTTTCACCTAGAAGAACGAGATTTGGCGATTCAAGTGGGATTGGTGTACTGATCATTACCTGAAAGTTTCATCAAGATTGGGTGAAAAAGTGTGTGCTGAGATTTCAGGCAACTCGTAGTTTTTTGGAAGCTTGGCAGGCCCTTTCCATGAAAGTGATTCTTGCCAGTCTCAGCTTAGGGCTACATGAACAGCAAACAAACCATAGAGATAGAACTTGAAACTGCTTTATTGTGTCAAGTTTCAAAGAGCTAGCACAAACCGTGTTTGATTTAGAGTTCCAAATACATGTATCCCTATACGTGAAAACAGAGTGAAACCTCAAAATGAAAACGGTTACTGCCAACGAACGGTTTCACCTAGAAGAACGAAATTTGGCGAGCCAAGTGGGATTGGTGTACTAACCATTACCTGAAAGTTTCATCAAGATTGGGTGAAAAAGTGTGTGTTGAGATTTCAGGAAACTCGTAGTTTTTTGGAAGCTTGGCAGGCCCTTTCCATGAAAGTGATTCTCGCCAGTCTCTGCTTAGGGCTACATCAACAACAAACAAACCATAGAGATAGAACTTGAAACTGCTTTATTGTGTCAAGTTTCAAAAAGCTAGCACAAACCGTGTTTGATTTAGAGTTCCAAATACATGTATCCCTATAGGAGAAAACAGAGTGAAACCTCAAAATGAAACCGGTTACTGCCAACGAACGGTTTCACCTAGAAGAAAGAAATTTGGCGAGCCAAGTGGATTGGTGTACTGACCATTACCTGAAAGTTTCATCAAGATTGGGTGAAAAAGTGTGTGCTGAGATTTCAGGCAACTTGTAGTTTTTTGGAAGCTTGGCAGGCCCTTTCCATGAAAGTGATTCTCGCCAGTCTCTGCTTAGGGCTACATCAACAGCAAACAAACCATAGAGATAGAACTTGAAACTGCTTTATTGTGTCAAGTTTCAAAGAGCTAGCACAAACCGTGTTTGATTTAGAGTTCCAAATACATGTATCCCTATAGGAGAAAACAGAGTGAAACCTCAAAATGAAACCGGTCACTGCCAACGTACGATTTCACCTAGAAAAACGAGATTGGGCGATCCAAGTGGGATTGGTGTACTGATCATTACCTGAAAGTTTCATCAAGATTGGGTGAAAAGTGTGTGCTGAGATTTCAGGCAACTCGTAGTTTTTTGGAAGCTTGGCAGGCCCTTTCCATGAAAGTGATTCTCGCCAGTCTCTGCTTAGGGCTACATGAACAGCAAACAAACCATAGAGATAGAACTTGAAACTGCTTTATTGTGTCAAGTTTCAAAGAGGTAGCACAAACCGTGTTTGATTTAGAGTTCCAAATACATGTATCCCTATAGGAGAAAACAGAGTGAAACCTCAAAATGAAACCGGTTACTGCCAACGAACGGATTCACCTAGAAGAAAGAAATTTGGCGAGCCAAGTGGGATTGGTGTACTGACCATTACCTGAAAGTTTCATCAAGAATTGGGTGAAAAAGTGTGTGCTGAGATTTCAGGCAACTCGTAGTTTTTTGGAAGCTTGGCAGGCCCTTTCC
>NW_027524942.1:0-25983 GCF_052094955.1 Ictidomys tridecemlineatus
ACCTGAAAGTTTCATCAAGGTTGGGCGAAATAGTGTGTGCTGAGATTTCAGGCAACTCGTAGTTTTTTGGAAGCTTGGCAGGCCCTTTCCATGAAAGTGAGTCTCGCCAGTCTCTGCTTAGGGCTACATCAACAGCAAACAAACCATAGAGACAGAACTTGAAACTGCTTTATGGTGTCAAGTTTCAAAGAGCTAGCACAAACCGTGTTTGATTTAGAGTTCCAAATACATGTATCCCTATAGGAGAAAACAGAGTGAAACCTCAAAATGAAACCGGTTACTGCCAACGAACGGTTTCACCTAGAAGAACGAAATTTGGCGAGCCAAGTGGGATTGGTGTACTGATCATTACCTGAAAGTTTCATCAAGATTGGGTGAAAAAGTGTGTGCTGAGATTTCAGGCAACTCGTAGTTTTTTGGAATCTTGGCAGGCCCTTTCGATGAAAGTGATTCTCGCCAGTCTCTGCTTAGGGCTACATCAACAGCAAACAAACCATAGAGATAGAACTTGAAACTGCTTTATGGTGTCAAGTTTCAAAGAGCTAGCACAAACCGTGTTTGATTTAGAGTTCCAAATACATGTATCCCTATAGGAGAAAACAGAGTGAAACCTCAAAATGAAACCGGTTACTGCCAACGAACGGTTTCACCTAGAAGAACGAAATTTGGCGAGCCAAGTGGGATTGGGGTACTGATCATTACCTGAAAGTTTCATCAAGGTTGGGTGAAAAAGTGTGTGCTGAGATTTCAGGCAACTCGTAGTTTTTTGGAAGCTTGGCAGGCCCTTTCCATGAAAGTGATTCTCGCCAGTCTCTGCTTAGGGCTACATCAACAGCAAACAAACCATAGAGATAGAACTTGAAACTGCTTTATGGTGTCAAGTTTCAAAGAGCTAGCACAAACCGTGTTTGATTTAGAGTTCCAAATACATGTATCCCTATAGGAGAAAACAGAGTGAAACCTCAAAATGAAACTGGTTACTGCCAACGAACGGTTTCACCTAGAAGAACGAAATTTGGCGAGCCAAGTGGGATTGGGGTACTGATCGTTACCTGAAAGTTTCATCAAGGTTGGGTGAAAAAGTGTGTGCTGAGATTTCAGGCAACTCGTAGTTTTTTGGAAGCTTGGCAGGCCCTTTCCATGAAAGTGATTCTCGCCAGTCTCTGCTTAGGGCTACAACAACAGCAAACAAACCATAGAGATAGAACTTGAAACTGCTTTATGGTGTCAAGTTTCAAAGAGCTAGCACAAACCATGTTTGATTTAGAGTTCCAAATACATGTATCCCTATAGGAGAAAACAGAGTGAAACCTCAAAATGAAACCGGTTACTGCCAACGAACGGTTTCACCTAGAAGAACGAAATTTGGCGAGCCAAGTGGGATTGGTGTACTGATCATTACCTGAAAGTTTCATCAAGGTTGGGTGAAAAAGTGTGTGCTGAGATTTCAGGCAACTCGTAGTTTTTTGGAAGCTTGGCAGGCCCTTTCCATGAAAGTGATTCTCGCCAGTCTCTGCTTAGGGCTACATCAACAGCAAACAAACCATAGAGACAGAACTTGAAACTGCTTTATGGTGTCAAGTTTCAAAGAGCTAGCACAAACCGTGTTTGATTTAGAGTTCCAAATACATGTATCCCTATAGGAGAAAACAGAGTGAAACCTCAAAATGAAACCGGTTACTGCCAATGAACGGTTTCACCTAGAAGAATGAAATTTGGCGAGCCAAGTGGGATTGGTGTACTGATCATTACCTGAAAGTTTCATCAAGGTTGGGTGAAAAAGTGTGTGCTGAGATTTCAGGCAACTCGTAGTTTTTTGGAAGCTTGGCAGGCCCTTTCCATGAAAGTGATTCTCGCCAGTCTCTGCTTAGGCCTACATCAACAGCAAACAAACCATAGAGATAGAACTTGAAACTGCTTTATGGTGTCAAGTTTCAAAGAGCTAGCACAAACCGTGTTTGATTTAGAGTTCCAAATACATGTACCCCTATAGGAGAAAACAGAGTGAAACCTCAAAATGAAACCGGTTACTGCCAACGAACGGTTTAACCTAAAAGAACAAAATTTGGCAAGCCAAGTGGGATTGGTGTACTGATCATTACCTGAAAGTTTCATCAAGATTGGGTGAAAAAGTGTGTGCTGAGATTTCAGGCAACTCGTAGTTTTTTGGAAGCTTGGCAGGCCCTTTCCATGAAAGTGATTCTCGCCAGTCTCTGCTTAGGGCTACATCAACAGTAAACAAACCATAGAGATAGAACTTGAAACTGCTTTATGGTGTCAAGTTTCAAAGAGCTAGCACAAACCGTGTTTGATTTAGAGTTCCAAATACATGTATCCCTATAGGAGAAAACAGAGTGAAACCTCAAAATGAAACCGGTTACTGCCAACGAACGGTTTCACCTAGAAGAACGAAATTTGGCGAGCCAAGTGGGATTGGGGTACTGATCATTACCTGAAAGTTTCATCAAGGTTGGGTGAAAAAGTGTGTGCTGAGATTTCAGGCAACTCGTAGTTTTTTGGAAGCTTGGCAGGCCCTTTCCATGAAAGTGATTCTCGCCAGTCTCTGCTTAGGGCTACATCAACAGCAAACAAACCATAGAGATAGAACTTGAAACTGCTTTATGGTGTCAAGTTTCAAAGAGCTAGCACAAACAATGTTTGATTTAGAGTTCCAAATACATGTATCCCTATAGGAGAAAACAGAGTGAAACCTCAAAATGAAACCGGTTACTGCCAACGAACGGTTTCACCTAGAAGAACGAAATTTGGCGAGCCAAGTGGGATTGGTGTACTGATCATTACCTGAAAGTTTCATCAAGTTTGGGTGAAAAAGTGTGTGCTGAGATTTCAGGCAACTCGTAGTTTTTTGGAAGCTTGGCAGGCCCTTTCCATGAAAGTGATTCTCGCCAGTCTCTGCTTAGGGCTACATCAACAGCAAACAAACCATAGAGACAGAACTTGAAACTGCTTTATGGTGTCAAGTTTCAAAGAGCTAGCACAAACCGTGTTTGATTTAGAGTTCCAAATACATGTATCCCTATAGGAGAAAACAGAGTGAAACCTCAAAATGAAACCGGTTACTGCCAACGAACGGTTTCACGTAGAAGAACGAAATATGGCAAGCCAAGTGGGATTGGTGTACTGATCATTACCTGAAAGTTTCATCAAGATTGGGTAAAAAAGTGTGTGCTGAGATTTCAGGCAACTCGTAGTTTTTTGGAAGCTTGGCAGGCCCTTTCCATGAAAGTGATTCTCGCCAGTCTCTGCTTAGGGCTACATCAACAGCAAACAAACCATAGAGATAGAACTTGAAACTGCTTTATGGTGTCAAGTTTCAAAGAGCTAGCACAAACCGTGTTTGATTTAGAGTTCCAAATACATGTATCCCTATAGGAGAAAACAGAGTGAAACCTCAAAATGAAACCGGTTACTGCCAACGAACGGTTTAACCTAGAAGAACGAAATTTGGCGAGGCAAGTGGGATTGGGGTACTGATCATTACCTGAAAGTTTCATCAAGATTGGGTGAAAAAGTGTGTGCTGAGATTTCAGGCAACTCGTAGTTTTTTGGAAGCTTGGCAGGTTCTTTCCATGAAAGTGATTCTCGCCAGTCTCTGCTTAGGGCTACATCAACAGCAAACAAACCATAGAGATAGAACTTGAAACTGCTTTATGGTGTCAAGTTTCAAAGAGCTAGCACAAACCGTGTTTGATTTAGAGTTCCAAATACATGTATCCCTCTAGGAGAAAACAGAGTGAAACCTCAAAATGAAACCGGTTACTGCCAACGAACGGTTTCACCTAGAAGAACGAAATTTGGCGAGCCAAGTGGGATTGGTGTACTGATCATTACCTGAAAGTTTCATCAAGGTTGGGTGAAAAAGTGTGTCCTGAGATTTCAGGCAACTCGTAGTTTTTTGGAAGCTTGGCAGGCCCTTTCCATGAAAGTGATTCTCGCCAGTCTCTGCTTAGGGCTACATCAACAGCAAACAAACCATAGAGATAGAACTTGAAACTGCTTTATGGTGTCAAGTTTCAAAGAGCTAGCACAAACCGTGTTTGATTTAGAGTTCCAAATACATGTATCCCTATAGGAGAAAACAGAGTGAAACCTCAAAATGAAACCGGTTACTGCCAACGAACGGTTTCACCTAGAAGAACGAAATTTGGCGAGCCAAGTGGGATTGGTGTACTGATCATTACCTGAAAGTTTCATCAAGATTGGGTGAAAAAGTGTGTGCTGAGATTTCAGGTAACTCGTACTTTTCTGGAAGCTTGGCAGGCCCTTTCCATGAAAGTGATTCTCGCCAGTCTCTGCTTAGGGCTACATCAACAGCAAACAAACCATAGAGACAGAACTTGAAACTGCTATATGGTGTCAAGTTTCAAAGAGCTAGCACAAACCGTGTTTGATTTAGAGTTCCAAATACATGTATCCCTATAGGAGAAAACAGAGTGAAACCTCAAAATGAAACCGATTACTGCCAACGAACGGTTTCACCTAGAAGAACGAAATTTGGCGAGCCAAGTGGAATTGGTGTACTGATCATGACCTGAAAGTTTCATTAAGGTTGGGTGAAAAAGTGTGTGCTGAGATTTCAGGCAACTCGTAGTTTTTTGGAAGCTTGGCAGGCCCTTTCCATGAAAGTGATTCTCGCCAGTCTCTGCTTAGGGCTACATCAACAGCAAACAAACCATAGAGACAGAACTTGAAACTGCTTTATGGTGTCAAGTTTCAAAGAGCTAGCACAAACCGTGTTTGATTTAGAGTTCCAAATACATGTATCCTTATAGGAGAAAACAGAGTGAAACCTCAAAATGAAACCGGTTACTGCCAAGGAACGTTTTCTCCTAGAAAAACGAAATTTGGCGAGCCAAGTGGGATTGGGGTACTGATCATTACCTGAAAGTTTCATCAAGGTTAGGTGAAAAAGTGTGTGCTGAGATTGCAGGCAACTCGTAGTTTTTTGGAAGCTTGGCAGGCCGTTTCCATGAAAGTGATTCTCGCCAGTCTCTGCTTAGGGCTACATCAACAGCAAACAAACCATAGAGATAGAACTTGAAACTGCTTTATGGTGTCAAGTTTCAAAGAGCTAGCACAAACCGTGTTTGATTTAGAGTTCCAAATACATGTATCCCTATAGGAGAAAACAGAGTGAAACCTCAAAATGAAACCGGTTACTGCCAACGAACGGTTTCACCCAGAAGAACGAAATTTGGCGAGCCAAGTGGGATTGGTGTACTGATCATTACCTGAAAGTTTCATCAAGGTTGGGTGAAAAAGTGTGTGCTGAGATTTCAGGCAACTCGTAGTTTTTTGGAAGCTTGGCAGGCCCTTTCCATGAAAGTGATTCTCGCCAGTCTCTGCTTAGGGCTACATCAACAGCAAACAAACCGTAGAGATAGAACTTGAAACTGCTTTATGGTGTCAAGTTTCAAAGAGCTAGCACAAACCGTGTTTGATTTAGAGTTCCAAATACATGTATCCCTATAGGAGAAAACAGAGTGAAACCTCAAAATGAAACCGGTTACTGCCAACGAACGGTTTCACCCAGAAGAACGAAATATGGCAAGCCAAGTGGGATTGGTGTACTGATCATTACCTGAAAGTTTCATCAAGATTGGGTAAAAAAGTGTGTGCTGAGATTTCAGGCAACTCGTAGTTTTTTGGAAGCTTGGCAGGTTCTTTCCATGAAAGTGATTCTCGCCAGTCTCTGCTTAGAGCTACATCAACAGCAAACAAACCATAGAGATAGAACTTGAAACTGCTTTATGGTGTCAAGTTTCAAAGAGCTTGCACAAACCGCGTTTGATTTAGAGTTCCAAATACATGTATCCCTATAAGAGAAAAGAGAGTGAAACCTCAAAATGAAACCGGTTACTGCAAACGAACGGTTTCACCTAGAAGAACGAAATTTGGCGAGCCAAGTGGGATTGGTGTACTGATCATTACCTGAAAGTTTCATCAAGTTTGGGTGAAAAAGTGTGTGCTGAGATTTCAGGCAACTCGTAGTTTTTTGGAAGCTTGGCAGGCCCTTTCCATGAAAGTGATTCTCGCCAGTCTCTGCTTAGGGCTACATCAACAGCAAACAAACCATAGAGACAGAACTTGAAACTGCTTTATGGTGTCAAGTTTCAAAGAGCTAGCACAAACCGTGTTTGATTTAGAGTTCCAAATACATGTATCCCTATAGGAGAAAACAGAGTGAAACCTCAAAATGAAACCGGTTACTGCCAACGAACGGTTTCACGTAGAAGAACGAAATATGGCAAGCCAAGTGGGATTGGTGTACTGATCATTACCTGAAAGTTTCATCAAGATTGGGTAAAAAAGTGTGTGCTGAGATTTCAGGCAACTCGTAGTTTTTTGGAAGCTTGGCAGGCCCTTTCCATGAAAGTGATTCTCGCCAGTCTCTGCTTAGGGCTACATCAACAGCAAACAAACCATAGAGATAGAACTTGAAACTGCTTTATGGTGTCAAGTTTCAAAGAGCTAGCACAAACCGTGTTTGATTTAGAGTTCCAAATACATGTATCCCTATAGGAGAAAACAGAGTGAAACCTCAAAATGAAACCGGTTACTGCCAACGAACGGTTTAACCTAGAAGAACGAAATTTGGCGAGCCAAGTGGGATTGGGGTACTGATCATTACCTGAAAGTTTCATCAAGATTGGGTGAAAAAGTGTGTGCTGAGATTTCAGGCAACTCGTAGTTTTTTGGAAGCTTGGCAGGTTCTTTCCATGAAAGTGATTCTCGCCAGTCTCTGCTTAGGGCTACATCAACAGCAAACAAACCATAGAGATAGAACTTGAAACTGCTTTATGGTGTCAAGTTTCAAAGAGCTAGCACAAACCGTGTTTGATTTAGAGTTCCAAATACATGTATCCCTCTAGGAGAAAACAGAGTGAAACCTCAAAATGAAACCGGTTACTGCCAACGAACGGTTTCACCTAGAAGAACGAAATTTGGCGAGCCAAGTGGGATTGGTGTACTGATCATTACCTGAAAGTTTCATCAAGGTTGGGTGAAAAAGTGTGTGCTGAGATTTCAGGCAACTCGTAGTTTTTTGGAAGCTTGGCAGGCCCTTTCCATGAAAGTGATTCTCGCCAGTCTCTGCTTAGGGCTACATCAACAGCAAACAAACCATAGAGATAGAACTTGAAACTGCTTTATGGTGTCAAGTTTCAAAGAGCTAGCACAAACCGTGTTTGATTTAGAGTTCCAAATACATGTATCCCTATAGGAGAAAACAGAGTGAAACCTCAAAATGAAACCGGTTACTGCCAACGAACGGTTTCACCTAGAAGAACGAAATTTGGCGAGCCAAGTGGGATTGGTGTACTGATCATTACCTGAAAGTTTCATCAAGATTGGGTGAAAAAGTGTGTGCTGAGATTTCAGGTAACTCGTACTTTTCTGGAAGCTTGGCAGGCCCTTTCCATGAAAGTGATTCTCGCCAGTCTCTGCTTAGGGCTACATCAACAGCAAACAAACCATAGAGACAGAACTTGAAACTGCTATATGGTGTCAAGTTTCAAAGAGCTAGCACAAACCGTGTTTGATTTAGAGTTCCAAATACATGTATCCCTATAGGAGAAAACAGAGTGAAACCTCAAAATGAAACCGATTACTGCCAACGAACGGTTTCACCTAGAAGAACGAAATTTGGCGAGCCAAGTGGAATTGGTGTACTGATCATGACCTGAAAGTTTCATTAAGGTTGGGTGAAAAAGTGTGTGCTGAGATTTCAGGCAACTCGTAGTTTTTTGGAAGCTTGGCAGGCCCTTTCCATGAAAGTGATTCTCGCCAGTCTCTGCTTAGGGCTACATCAACAGCAAACAAACCATAGAGACAGAACTTGAAACTGCTTTATGGTGTCAAGTTTCAAAGAGCTAGCACAAACCGTGTTTGATTTAGAGTTCCAAATACATGTATCCTTATAGGAGAAAACAGAGTGAAACCTCAAAATGAAACCGGTTACTGCCAAGGAACGTTTTCTCCTAGAAAAACGAAATTTGGCGAGCCAAGTGAGATTGGGGTACTGATCATTACCTGAAAGTTTCATCAAGGTTAGGTGAAAAAGTGTGTGCTGAGATTGCAGGCAACTCGTAGTTTTTTGGAAGCTTGGCAGGCCGTTTCCATGAAAGTGATTCTCGCCAGTCTCTGCTTAGGGCTACATCAACAGCAAACAAACCATAGAGATAGAACTTGAAACTGCTTTATGGTGTCAAGTTTCAAAGAGCTAGCACAAACCGTGTTTGATTTAGAGTTCCAAATACATGTATCCCTCTAGGAGAAAACAGAGTGAAACCTCAAAATGAAACCGGTTACTGCCAACGAACGGTTTCACCCAGAAGAACGAAATTTGGCGAGCCAAGTGGGATTGGTGTACTGATCATTACCTGAAAGTTTCATCAAGGTTGGGTGAAAAAGTGTGTGCTGAGATTTCAGGCAACTCGTAGTTTTTTGGAAGCTTGGCAGGCCCTTTCCATGAAAGTGATTCTCGCCAGTCTCTGCTTAGGGCTACATCAACAGCAAACAAACCGTAGAGATAGAACTTGAAACTGCTTTATGGTGTCAAGTTTCAAAGAGCTAGCACAAACCGTGTTTGATTTAGAGTTCCAAATACATGTATCCCTATAGGAGAAAACAGAGTGAAACCTCAAAATGAAACCGGTTACTGCCAACGAACGGTTTCACCCAGAAGAACGAAATATGGCAAGCCAAGTGGGATTGGTGTACTGATCATTACCTGAAAGTTTCATCAAGATTGGGTAAAAAAGTGTGTGCTGATATTTCAGGCAACTCGTAGTTTTTTGGAAGCTTGGCAGGCCCTTTCCATGAAAGTGATTCTCGCCAGTCTCTGCTTAGGGCTACATCAACAGCAAACAAACCATAGAGATAGAACTTGAAACTGATTTATGGTGTCAAGTTTCAAAGAGCTAGCACAAACCGTGTTTGATTTAGAGTTCCAAATACATGTATCCCTATAGGAGAAAACAGAGTGAAACCTCAAAATGAAACCGGTTACTGCCAACGAACGGTTTCACCTAGAAGAACGAAATATGGCAAGCCAAGTGGGATTGGTGTACTGATCATTACCTGAAAGTTTCATCAAGATTGGGTAAAAAAGTGTGTGCTGAGATTTCAGGCAACTCGTAGTTTTTTGGAAGCTTGGCAGGCCCTTTCCATGAAAGTGATTCTCGCCAGTCTCTGCTTAGGGCTACATCAACAGCAAACAAACCATAGAGATAGAACTTGAAACTGCTTTATGGTGTCAAGTTTCAAAGAGCTAGCACAAACCGTGTTTGATTTAGAGTTCCAAATACATGTATCCCTATGGGAGAAAACAGAGTGAAACCTCAAAATGAAACCGGTTACTGCCAACGAACGGTTTCACCTAGAAGAACGAAATTTGGCGAGCCAAGTGGGATTGGGGTACTGATCATTACCTGAAAGTTTCATCAAGATTGGGTGAAAAAGTGTGTGCTGAGATTTCAGGCAACTCGTAGTATTTTGGAAGTTTGGCAGGTTCTTTCCATGAAAGTGATTCTCGCCAGTCTCTGCTTAGGGCTACATCAACAGCAAACAAACCATAGAGATAGAACTTGAAACTGCTTTATGGTGTCAAGTTTCAAAGAGCTTGCACAAACCGCGTTTGATTTAGAGTTCCAAATACATGTATCCCTATAAGAGAAAAGAGAGTGAAACCTCAAAATGAAACCGGTTACTGCAAACGAACGGTTTCACCTAGAAGAACGAAATTTGGCGAGCCAAGTGGGATTTGGGTACTGATCATTACCTGAAAGTTTCATCAATGTTGGGTGAAAAAGTGTGTGCTGAGATTTCAGGCAACTCGTAGTTTTTTGGAAGCTTGGCAGGCCCTTTCCATGAAAGTGATTCTCGCCAGTCTCTGCTTAGGGCTACATCAACAGCAAACAAACCATAGAGATAGAACTTGAAACTGGTTTATGGTGTCAAGTTTCAAAGAGCTAGCATGAACCGTGTTTGATTTAGAGTTCCAAATACATGTATCCCTATAGGAGAAAACAGAGTGAAACCTCTAAATGAAACAGGTTACTGCCAACGAACGGTTTAACCTAGAAGAACAAAATTTGGCGAGCCAAGTGGGATTGGTGTACTGATCATTACCTGAAAGGTTCATCAAGATTGGGTGAAAAAGTGTGTGCTGAGATTTCAGGCAACTCGTAGTTTTTTGGAAGCTTGGCAGGCCCTTTCCATGAAAGTGATTCTCGCCAGTCTCTGCTTAGGGCTACATCAACAGCAAACAAACCATAGAGATAGAACTTGAAACTGCTTTATGGTGTCAAGTTTCAAAGAGCTAGCACAAACCGTGTTTGATTTAGAGTTCCAAATACATGTATCCCTCTAGGAGAAAACAGAGTGAAACCTCAAAATGAAACCGGTTACTGCCAACGAACGGTTTCACCTAGAAGAACGAAATTTGGCGAGCCAAGTGGGATTGGTGTACTGATCATTACCTGAAAGTTTCATCAAGGTTGGGTGAAAAAGTGTGTGCTGAGATTTCAGGCAACTCGTAGTTTTTTGGAAGCTTGGCAAGCCCTTTCCATGAAAGTGATTCTCGCCAGTCTCTGCTTAGGGCTACATCAACAGCAAACAAACCATAGAGATAGAACTTGAAACTGCTTTATGGTGTCAAGTTTCAAAGAGCTAGCACAAACCGTGTTTGATTTAGAGTTCCAAATACATGTATCCCTAGGGGAAAACAGAGTGAAACCTCAAAATGAAACCGGTTACTGCCAACGAACGGTTTCACCTAGAAGAACGAAATTTGGCGAGCCAAGTGGGATTGGGGTACTGATCATTACCTGCAAGTTTCATCAAGGTTGGGTGAAAAAGTGTGTGCTGAGATTTCAGGCAACTCGTAGTTTTTTGGAAGCTTGGCAGGCCCTTTCCATGAAAGTGATTCTCGCCAGTCTCTGCTTAGGGCTACATCAACAGCAAACAAACCATAGAGATAGAACTTGAAACTGCTTTATGGTGTCAAGTTTCAAAGAGCTAGCACAAACCGTGTTTGATTTAGAGTTCCAAATACATGTATCCCTATAGGAGAAAACAGAGTGAAACCTCAAAATGAAACCGGTTACTGCCAATGAACGGTTTCACCTAGAAGAATGAAATTTGGCGAGCCAAGTGGGATTGGTGTACTGATCATTACCTGAAAGTTTCATCAAGGTTGGGTGAAAAAGTGTGTGCTGAGATTTCAGGCAACTCGTAGATTTTTGGAAGCTTGGCAGGCCCTTTCCATGAAAGTGATTCTCGCCAGTCTCTGCTTAGGCCTACATCAACAGCAAAAAAACCATAGAGATAGAACTTGAAACTGCTTTATGGTGTCAAGTTTCAAAGAGCTAGCACAAACCGTGTTTGATTTAGAGTTCCAAATACATGTACCCCTATAGGAGAAAACAGAGTGAAACCTAAAAATGAAACCGGTTTCTGCCAACGAACGGTTTCACCTAGAAGAACGAAATTTGGCGAGCCAAGTGGGATTGGGGTATTGATCATTACCTGAAAGTTTCATCAAGGTTGAGTGAAAAAGTGTGTGCTGAGATTTCAGGCAACTCGTAGTTTTTTGGAAGCTTGGCAGGTTCTTTCCATGAAAGTGATTCTCGCCAGTCTCTGCTTCGGGCTACATCAACAGCAAACAAACCATAGAGACAGAACTTGAAACTGCTTTATGGTGTCAAGTTTCAAAGAGCTAGCACAAACCGTGTTTGATTTAGAGTTCCAAATACATGTATCCCTATAGGAGAAAACAGAGTGAAACCTCAAAATGAAACCGGTTACTGCCAAGGAACGCTTTCACCTAGAAAAACGAAATTTGGCGAGCCAAGTGGGATTGGGGTACTGATCATTACCTGAAAGTTTCATCAAGGTTGGGTGAAAAAGTGTGTGCTGAGATTTCAGGCAACTCGTAGTATTTTGGAAGCTTGGCAGGCCCTTTCCATGAAAGTGATTCTCGCCAGTCTCTGCTTAGGGCTACATCAACAGCAAACAAACCATAGAGATAGAACTTGAAACTGCTTTATGGTGTCAAGTTTCAAAGAGCTAGCACAAACCGTGTTTGATTTAGAGTTCCAAATACATGTATCCCTATAGGAGAAAACAGAGTGAAACCTCAAAATGAAACCGGTTACTGCCAACGAACGGTTTCACCCAGAAGAACGAAATTTGGCGAGCCAAGTGGGATTGGTGTACTGATCATTACCTGAAAGTTTCATCTAGATTGGGTGAAAAAGTGTGTGCTGAGATTTCAGGCAACTCGTAGTTTTTTGGAAGCTTGGCAGGCCCTTTCCATGAAAGTGATTCTCGCCAGTCTCTGCTTAGGTCTACATCAACAGCAAAAAAACCATAGAGATAGAACTTGAAACTGCTTTATGGTGTCAAGTTTCAAAGAGCTAGCACAAACCGTGTTTGATTTAGAGTTCCAAATACATGTATCCCTATAGGAGAAAACAGAGTGAAACCTCAAAATGAAACCGGTTACTGCCAACGAACGGTTTCACCTAGAAGAACGAAATTTGGCGAGCCAAGTGGGATTGGTGTACTGATCATTACCTGAAAGTTTCATCAAGATTGGGTGAAAAAGTGTGTGCTGAGATTTCAGGCAACTCGTAGTTTTTTGGAAGCTTGGCAGGCCCTTTCCATGAAAGTGATTCTCGCCAGTCTCTGCTTAGGGCTACATCAACAGCAAACAAACCATAGAGATAGAACTTGAAACTGCTTTATGGTGTCAAGTTTCAAAGAGCTAGCACAAACCGTGTTTGATTTAGAGTTCCAAATACATGTTTCCCTATAGGAGAAAACAGAGTGAAACCTCAAAATGAAACCGGTTACTGCCAACGAAAGGTTTCACCTAGAAGAACGAAATTTGGCGAGCCAAGTGGGATTGGGGTACTGATCGTTACCTGAAAGTTTCATCAAGGTTGGGTGATAAAGTGTGTGCTGAGATTTCAGGCAACTCGTAGTTTTTTGGAAGCTTGGCAGGCCCTTTCCATGAAAGTGATTCTCGCCAGTCTCTGCTTAGGGCTACATCAACAGCAAACAAACCATAGAGATAGAACTTGAAACTGCTTTATGGTGTCAAGTTTCCAAGAGCTAGCACAAACCGTGTTTGATTTAGAGTTCCAAATACATGTATCCCTATAGGAGAAAACAGAGTGAAACCTCAAAATGAAACCGGTTACTGCCAACGAACGGTTTCACCTAGAAGAACGAAATTTGGCGAGCCAAGTGGGATTGGTGTTCTGATCATTACCTGAAAGTTTCATCAAGATTGGGTAAAAAGTGTGTGCTGAGATTTCAGGCAACTCGTAGTTTTTTGGAAGCTTGGCAGGCCCTTTCCATGAAAGTGATTCTCGCCAGTCTCTGCTTAGGGCTACATCAACAGCAAACAAACCATAGAGACAGAACTTGAAACTGCTTTATGGTGTCAAGTTTCAAAGAGCTAGCACAAACCTTGTTTGATTTAGAGTTCCAAATACATATATCCCTATAGGAGAAAACAGAGTGAAACCTCAAAATGAAACCGGTTACTGCCAACGAACGGTTTCACCCAGAAGAACGAAATTTGGCGAGCCAAGTGGGATTGGTGTACTGATCATTACCTGAAAGTTTCATCAAGATTGGGTGAAAAAGTGTGTGCTGAGATTTCAGGCAACTCGTAGTTTTTTGGAAGCTTGGCAGGCCCTTTCCATGAAAGTGATTCTCGCCAGTCTCTGCTTAGGGCTACATCAACAGCAAACAAACCATAGAGACAGAACTTGAAACTGCTTTATGGTGTCAAGTTTCAAAGAGCTAGCACAAACCATGTTTGATTTAGAGTTCCAAATACATGTATCCCTATAGGAGAAAACAGAGTGAAACCTCAAAATGAAACCGGTTACTGCCAAGGAACGGTTTCACCTAGAAAAACGAAATTTGGCGAGCCAAGTGGGATTGGGGTACTGATCATTACCTGAAAGTTTCATCAAGGTTAGGTGAAAAAGTGTGTGCTGAGATTTCAGGCAACTCATAGTTTTTTGGAAGCTTGGCAGGCCCTTTCCACGAAAGTGATTCTCGCCAGTCTCTGCTTAGGGCTACATCAACAGCAAACAAACCATAGAGATAGAACTTGAAACTGCTTTATGGTGTCAAGTTTCAAAGAGCTAGCACATACCGTGTTTGATTTAGAGTTCCAAATACATGTATCCCTATAGGAGAAAACAGAGTGAAACCTCAAAATGAAACCGGTTACTGCCAACGAACGGTTTCACCCAGAAGAACGAAATTTGGCGAGCCAAGTGGGATTGGTGTACTGATCATTACCTGAAAGTTTCATCAAGATTGGGTGAAAAAGTGTGTGCTGAGATTTCAGGCAACTCGTAGTTTTTGGAAGCTTGGCAGGCCCTTTCCATGAAAGTGATTCTCGCCAGTCTCTGCTTAGGGCTACATCAACAGCAAACAAACCATAGAGATAGAACATGAAACTGCTTTATGGTGTCAAGTTTCAAAGAGCTCGCACAAACCGTGTTTGATTTAGAGTTCCAAATACATGTATCCCTATAGGAGAAAACAGAGTGAAACCTCAAAATGAAACCGGTTACTGCCAACGAACGGTTTCACCTAGAAGAACGAAATTTGGCGAGCCAAGTGGGATTGGGGTACTGATCGTTACCTGAAAGTTTCATCAAGGTTGGGTGAAAAAGTGTGTGCTGAGATTTCAGGCAACTCGTAGTTTTTTGGAAGCTTGGCAGGCCCTTTCCATGAAAGTGATTCTCGCCAGTTCTGCTTAGGGCTACATCAACAGCAAACAAACCATAGAGACAGAACTTGAAACTGCTCTATGGTGTCAAGTTTCAAAGAGCTAGCACAAACCGTGTTTGATTTAGAGTTCCAAATACATGTATCTCTATAGGAGAAAACAGAGTGAAACCTGAAAATGAAACCGGTTATTGCCAACGAACGGTTTCACCTAGAAGAACGAAATTTGGCGAGCCAAGTGGGATTGGTGTTCTGATCATTACCTGAAAGTTTCATCAAGATTGGGTGAAAAAGTGTGTGCTGAGATTTCAGGCAACTCGTAGTTTTTTGGAAGCTTGGCAGGCCCTTTCCATGAAAGTGATTCTCGCCAGTCTCTGCTTAGGGCTACATCAACAGCAAACAAACCATAGAGATAGAACTTGAAACTGCTTTATGGTGTCAAGTTTCAATGAGCTAGCACAAACCGTGTTTGATTTAGAGTTCCAAATACATGTAACCCTATAGGAGAAAACAGAGTGAAACCTCAAAATGAAACCGGTTACTGCCAACGACCGGTTTCACCTAGAAGAACGAAATTTGTCGAGCCAAGTGGGATTGGTGTACTGATCATTACCTGAAAGTTTCAACAAGAATGGGTGAAAAAGTGTGTGCTGAGATTTCAGGCAACTCGTAGTTTTTTGGAAGCTTGGCAGGCCCTTTCGATGAAAGTGATTCTCGCCAGTCTCTGCTTAGGGCTACATCAACAGCAAACAAACCATAGAGATAGAACTTGAAACTGCTTTATGGTGTCAAGTTTCAAAGAGCTAGCACAAACCGTGTTTGATTTAGAGTTCCAAATACAAGTATCCCTATAGGAGAAAACAGAGAGAAACCTCAAAATGAAACCGGTTACTGCCAACGAACGGTTTCACCTAGAAGAATGAAATTTGGCGAGCCAAGTGGAATTGGTGTACTGATCATTACCTGAAAGTTTCATTAAGGTTGGGTGAAAAAGTGTGTGCTGAGATTTCAGGCAACTCGTAGTTTTTTGGAAGCTTGGCAGGCCCTTTCCATGAAAGTGATTCTCGCCAGTCTCTGCTTAGGGCTACATCAACAGCAAACAAACCATAGAGACAGAACTTGAAATTGCTTTATGGTGTCAAGTTTCAAAGAGCTAGCACAAACCGTGTTTGGTTTAGAGTTCCAAATACATGTATCCCTATAGGAGAAAACAGAGTGAAACCTCAAAATGAAACCGGTTACTGCCAACGAACGGTTTCACCTAGAAGAACGAAATTTGGCGAGCCAAGTGGGATTGGTGTACTGATCATTACCTGAAAGTTTCATCAAGGTTGGGTGAAAAAGTGTGTGCTGAGATTTCAGGCAACTCGTAGTTTTTTGGAAGCTTGGCAGTCCCTTTCCATGAAAGTGATTCTCGCCAGTCTCTGTTTAGGGCTACATCAACAGCAAACAAACCATAGAGATAGAACTTGAAACTGCTTTATGGTGTCAAGTTTCAAAGAGCTAGCACGAACCGTGTTTGATTTAGAGTTCCAAATACATGTATCCTTATAGGAGAAAACAGAGTGAAACCTCAAAATGAAACTGGTACTGTCAACGAACGGTTTCACCTAGAAGAACGAAATTTGGCGAGCCAAGTGGGATTGGTGTACTGATCATTACCTGAAAGTTTCATCAAGGTTGGGTGAAAAAGTGTGTGCTGAGATTTCAGGCAACTCGTAGTTTTTTGGAAGCTTGGCAGTCCCTTTCCATGAAAGTGATTCTCGCTTGTCTCTGCTTAGGGCTACATCAACAGCAAACAAACCATAGAGATAGAACTTGAAACTGCTTTATGGTGTCAAGTTTCAAAGAGCTAGCACGAACCGTGTTTGATTTAGAGTTCCAAATACATGTATCCTTATAGGAGAAAACAGAGTGAAACCTCAAAATGAAACTGGTACTGTCAACGAACGGTTTCACCTAGAAGAACGAAATTTGGCGAGCCAAGTGGGATTGGTGTACTGATCATTACCTGAAAGTTTCATCAAGGTTGGGTGAAAAAGTGTGTGCTGAGATTTCAGGCAACTCATAGTTTTTTGGAAGCTTGGCAGGCCCTTTCCATGAAAGTGATTCTCGCCAGTCTCTGCTTAGGGCTACATCAACAGCAAACAAACCATAGAGATAGAACTTGAAACTGCTTTATGGTGTCAAGTTTCAAAGAGCTAGCAAGAACCGTGTTTGATTTAGAGTTCCAAATACATGTATCCTTATAGGAGAAAACAGAGTGAAACCTCAAAATGAAATCGGTACTGCCAACGAACGGTTTCACCTAGAAGAACGAAATTTGGCGAGCCAAGTGGGATTGGTGTACTGATCATTACCTGAAAGTTTCATCAAGATTGGGTGAAAAAGTGTGTGCTGAGATTTCAGGCAACTCGTAGTTTTTT
Source organism: Ictidomys tridecemlineatus (assembly GCF_052094955.1). Taxonomy (NCBI): domain Eukaryota; kingdom Metazoa; phylum Chordata; class Mammalia; order Rodentia; family Sciuridae; genus Ictidomys; species Ictidomys tridecemlineatus. The sequence goes on from NW_027524942.1 coordinate 17,211, forward strand.
GGAAGCTTGGCAGGCCCTTTCCATGTAAGTGATTCTCGCCAGTCTCTGCTTAGGTCTACATCAACAGCAAACAAAACATAGAGATAGAACTTGAAACTGCTTTATGGTGTCAAGTTTCAAAGAGCTAGCACAAACCGTGTTTGATTTAGAGTTCCAAATACATGTATCCCTATAGGAGAAAACAGAGTGAAACCTCAAAATGAAACCGGTTACTGCCAACGAACGGTTTCACCTAGAAGAACGAAATTTGGCGAGCCAAGTGGGATTGGTGTACTGATCATTACCTGAAAGTTTCATCAAGGTTGGGTGAAAAAGTGTGTGCTGAGATTTCAGGCAACTCGTAGTTTTTTGGAAGCTTGGCAGGCCCTTTCCATGAAAGTGATTCTCGCCAGTCTCTGCTTAGGGCTACATCAACAGCAAACAAACCATAGAGATAGAACTTGAAACTGCTTTATGGTGTCAAGTTTCAAAGAGCTCGCACAAACCGTGTTTGATTTAGAGTTCCAAATACATGTATCCCTATAGGAGAAAACAGAGTGAAACCTCAAAATGAAACCGGTTACTGCCAACGAACGGTTTCACCTAGAAGAACGAAATTTGGCGAGCCAAGTGCGATTGGGGTACTGATCATTACCTGAAAGTTTCATCAAGATTGGGTGAAAAAGTGTGTGCTGAGATTTCAGGAAACTCTTAGTTTTTTGGAAGCTTGGCAGGCCCTTTCCATGAAAGTGATTCTCGCCAGTCTCTGCTTAGGGCTACATCAACAGCAAAGAAACCATAGAGATAGAACTTGAAACTGCTTTATGGTGTCAAGTTTCAAAGAGCTAGCACAAACCGTGTTTGATTTAGAGTTCCAAATACATGTATCCCTATAGGAGAAAACAGAGTGAAACCTCAAAATGAAACCGGTTACTGCCAACGAACGGTTTCACCTAGAAGAACGAAATTTGGCGAGCCAAGTGGGATTGGTGTACTGATCATTACATGAAAGTTTCATCAAGATTGGGTGAAAAAGTGTGTGATGAGATTTCAGGCAACTCGTAGTTTTTTGGAAGCTTGGCAGGCCCTTTCCATGAAAGTGATTCTCGCCAGTCTCTGCTTAGGTCTACATCAACAGCAAACAAACCATAGAGATAGAACTTGAAACTGCTTTATGGTGTCAAGTTTCAAAGAGCTAGCACAAACCGTGTTTGATTTAGAGTTCCAAATACATGTATCCCTCTAGGAGAAAACAGAGTGAAACCTCAAAATGAAACCGGTTACTGCCAACGAACGGTTTCACCTAGAAGAACGAAATTTGGCGAGCCAAGTGGGATTGGTGTACTGATCATTACCTGAAAGTTTCATCAAGACTGGGTGAAAAAGTGTGTGCTGAGATTTCAGGCAACTCGTAGTTTTTTGGAAGCTTGGCAGGCCCTTTCCATGAAAGTGATTCTCGCCAGTCTCTGCTTAGGGCTACATCAACAGCAAACAAACCATAGAGATAGAACTTGAAACTGCTTTATGGTGTCAAGTTTCAAAGAGCTAGCACAAACCGTGTTTGATTTAGAGTTCCAAATACATGTATCCCTCTAGGAGAAAACAGAGTGAAACCTCAAAATGAAACCGGTTACTGCCAACGAACGGTTTCACCTAGAAGAACGAAATTTGGCGAGCCAAGTGGGATTGGTGTACTGATCATTACCTGAAAGTTTCATCAAGGTTGGGTGAAAAAGTGTGTGCTGAAATTTCAGGCAACTCGTAGTTTTTTGGAAGCTTGGCAGGTTCTTTCCATGAAAGTGATTCTCGCCAGTCTCTGCTTAGGCTACATCAACAGCAAACAAACCATAGAGATAGAACTTGAAACTGCTTTATGGTGTCAAGTTTCAAAGAGCTAGCACAAACCGTGTTTGATTTAGAGTTCCAAATACATGTATCCCTATAGGAGAAAACAGAGTGAAACCTCAAAATGAAACCGGTTACTGCCAACGAACGGTTTCACCTAGAAGAACGAAATTTGGCGAGCCAAGTGGAATTGGTGTACTGATCATGACCTGAAAGTTTCATTAAGGTTGGGTGAAAAAGTGTGTGCTGAGATTTCAGGCAACTCGTAGTTTTTTGGAAGCTTGGCAGGCCCTTTCCATGAAAGTGATTCTCGCCAGTCTCTGCTTAGGGCTACATCAACAGCAAACAAACCATAGAGACAGAACTTGAAACTGCTTTATGGTGTCAAGTTTCAAAGAGCTAGCACAAACCGTGTTTGATTTAGAGTTCCAAATACATGTATCCCTATAGGAGAAAACAGAGTGAAACCTCAAAATGAAACCAGTTACTGCCAACGACCGGTTTCACCTAGAAGAACGAAATTTGGCGAGCCAAGTGGGATTGGTGTACTGATCATTACCTGAAAGTTTCATCAAGATTGGGTGAAAAAGTGTGTGCTGAGATTTCAGGCAATTCGTAGTTTTTTGGAAGCTTGGCAGGCCCTTTCCATGAAAGTGATTCTCGCCAGTCTCTGCTTAGGGCTACATCAACAGCAAACAAACCATAGAGATAGAACTTGAAACTGCTTTATGGTGTCAAGTTTCAAAGAGCTAGCACAAACCGTGTTTGATTTAGAGTTCCAAATACAAGTATCCCTATAGGAGAAAACAGAGTGAAACCTCAAAATGAAACCAGTTACTGCCAACGAACGGTTTCACCTAGAAGAATGAAATTTGGCGAGCCAAGTGGAATTGGTGTACTGATCATTACCTGAAAGTTTCATTAAGGTTGGGTGAAAAAGTGTGTGCTGAGATTTCAGGCAACTCGTAGTTTTTTGGAAGCTTGGCAGGCCCTTTCCATGAAAGTGATTCTCGCCAGTCTCTGCTTAGGGCTACATCAACAGCAAACAAACCATAGAGACAGAACTTGAAATTGCTTTATGGTGTCAAGTTTCAAAGAGCTAGCACAAACCGTGTTTGATTTAGAGTTCCAAATACATGTATCCCTATAGGAGAAAACAGAGTGAAACCTCAAAATGAAACCGGTTACTGCCAACGAACGGTTTCACCTAGAAGAACGAAATTTGGCGAGCCAAGTGCGATTGGTGTACTGATCATTACCTGAAAGTTTCATCAAGATTGGGTGAAAAAGTGTGTGCTGTGATTTCAGGCAACTCGTAGTTTTTTGGAAGCTTGGCAGGCCCTTTCCATGAAAGTGATTCTCGCCAGTCTCTGCTTAGGGCTACATCAACAGCAAACAAACCATAGAGATAGAACTTGAAACTGCTTTATGGTGTCAAGTTTCAAAGAGCTAGCACAAACCGTGTTTGATTTAGAGTTCCAAATACATGTATCCCTCTAGGAGAAAACAGAGTGAAACCTCAAAATGAAACCGGTTACTGCCAACGAACGGTTTCACCTAGAAGAACGAAATTTGGCGAGCCAAGTGGGATTGGTGTACTGATCATTACCTGAAAGTTTCATCAAAGTTGGGTGAAAAAGTGTGTGCTGAGATTTCAGGCAACTCGTAGTTTTTTGGAAGCTTGGCAGGTTCTTTCCATGAAAGTGATTCTCGCCAGTCTCTGCTTAGGGCTACATCAACAGCAAACAAACCATAGAGATAGAACTTGAAACTGCTTTATGATGTCAAGTTTCAAAGAGCTAGCACAAACCGTGTTTGATTTAGAGTTCCAAATACATGTATCCCTCTAGGAGAAAACGGAGTGAAACCTCAAAATGTAACCGGTTACTGCCAACGAACGGTTTCACCTAGAAGAACGAAATTTGGCGAGCCAAGTGGGATTGGGGTACTGATCATTACCTGAAAGTTTCATCAAGGTTGGGTGAAAAAGTGTGTGCTGAGATTTCAGGCAACTCGTAGTTTTTTGGAAGCTTGGCAGGTTCTTTCCATGAAAGTGATTCTCGCCAGTCTCTGCTTAGGGCTACATCAACAGCAAACAAACCATAGAGATAGAACTTGAAACTGCTTTATGGTGTCAAGTTTCAAAGAGCTAGCACAAACCTTGTTTGATTTAGAGTTCCAAATACATGTATCCCTATAGGAGAAAACAGAGTGAAACCTCAAAATGAAACCGGTTACTGCCAACGAACTGTTTCACCTAGAAGAACGAAATTTGGCGAGCCAAGTGGATTGGTGTACTGATCATTACCTGAAAGTTTCATTAAGGTTGGGTGAAAAAGTGTGTGCTGAGATTTCAGGCAACTCGTAGTTTTTTGGAAGCTTGGCAGGCCCTTTCGATGAAAGTGATTCTCGCCAGTCTCTACTTAGGGCTACATCAACAGCAAACAAACCATAGAGACAGAACTTGAAACTGCTATATGGTGTCAAGTTTCAAAGAGCTAGCACAAACCGTGTTTGATTTAGAGTTCCAAATACATGTATCCCTATAGGAGAAAACAGAGTGAAACCTCAAAATGAAACCGGTTACTGCCAACGAACGGTTTCACCTAGAAGAACGAAATGTGGCGAGCCAAGTGGGAATGGTGTACTGATCATTACCTGAAAGTTTCATCAAGGTTGGGTGAAAAAGTGTGTGCTGAGATTTCAGGCAACTCGTAGTTTTTTGGAAGCTTGGCAGGCCCTTTCCATGAAAGTGATTCTCGCCAGTCTCTGCTTAGGGCTACATCAACAGCAAACAAACCATAGAGACAGAACTTGAAACTGCTTTATGGTGTCAAGTTTCAAAGAGCTAGCACAAACCGTGTTTGATTTAGAGTTCCAAATACATGTATCCCTATAGGAGAAAACAGAGTGAAACCTCAAAATGAAACCGGTTACTGCCAACGACCGGTTTCACCTAGAAGAACGAAATTTGGCGAGCCAAGTGGGATTGGTGTACTGATCATTACCTGAAAGTTTCATCAAGATTGGGTGAAAAAGTGTGTGCTGAGATTTCAGGCAACTCGTAGTTTTTTGGAAGCTTGGCAGGCCCTTTCCATGAAAGTGATTCCCGCCAGTCTCTGCTTAGGGCTACATCAACAGCAAACAAACCATAGAGATAGAACTTGAAACTGCTTTATGGTGTCAAGTTTCAAAGAGCTAGCACAAACCGTGTTTGATTTAGAGTTCCAAATACAAGTATCCCTATAGGAGAAAACAGAGTGAAACCTCAAAATGAAACCGGTTACTGCCAACGAACGGTTTCACCTAGAAGAATGAAATTTGGCGAGCCAAGTGGAATTGGTGTACTGATCATTACCTGAAAGTTTCATTAAGGTTGGGTGAAAAAGTGTGTGCTGAGATTTCAGGCAACTCGTAGTTTTTTGGAAGCTTGGCAGGCCCTTTCCATGAAAGTGATTCTCGCCAGTCTCTGCTTAGGGCTACATCAACAGCACACAAACCATAGAGACAGAACTTGAAATTGCTTTATGGTGTCAAGTTTCAAAGAGCTAGCACAAACCGTGTTTGATTTAGAGTTCCAAATACATGTATCCCTATAGGAGAAAACAGAGTGAAACCTCAAAATGAAACCGGTTACTGCCAACGAACGGTTTCACCTAGAAGAACGAAATTTGGCGAGCCAAGTGCGATTGGTGTACTGATCATTACCTGAAAGTTTCATCAAGATTGGGAGAAAAAGTGTGTGCTGTGATTTCAGGCAACTCGTAGTTTTTTGGAAGCTTGGCAGGCCCTTTCCATGAAAGTGATTCTCGCCAGTCTCTGCTTAGGGCTACATCAACAGCAAACAAACCATAGAGATAGAACTTGAAACTGCTTTATGGTGTCAAGTTTCAAAGAGCTAGCACAAACCGTGTTTGATTTAGAGTTCCAAATACATGTATCCCTATAGGAGAAAACAGAGTGAAACCTCAAAATGAAACCGGTTACTGCCAACGAACGGTTTCACCTAGAAGAACGAAATTTGGCGAGCCAAGTGGGATTGGTGTACTGATCATTACCTGAAAGTTTCATCAAAGTTGGGTGAAAAAGTGTGTGCTGAGATTTCAGGCAACTCGTAGTTTTTTGGAAGCTTGGCAGGTTCTTTCCATGAAAGTGATTCTCGCCAGTCTCTGTTTAGGGCTACATCAACAGCAAACAAACCATAGAGATAGAACTTGAAACTGCTTTATGATGTCAAGTTTCAAAGAGCTAGCACAAACCGTGTTTGATTTAGAGTTCCAAATACATGTATCCCTATAGGAGAAAACAGAGTGAAACCTCAAAATGAAACCGGTTACTGCCAACGAACGGTTTAACCTAGAAGAACGAAATTTGGGGAGCCAAGTGGGATTGGTGTACTGATCATTACCTGAAAGTTTCATCAAGGTTGGGTGAAAAAGTGTGTGCTGAGATTTCAGGCAACTCGTAGTTTTTTGGAAGCTTGGCAGGCCCTTTCCATGAAAGTGATTCTTGCCAGTCTCTGCTTAGGGCTAAATCAACAGCAAACAAACCATAGAGATAGAACTTGAAACTGCTTTATGGTGTCAAGTTTCAAAGAGCTAGCACAAACCGTGTTTGATTTAGAGTTCCAAATACATGTATCCCTATAGGAGAAAACAGAGTGAAACCTCAAAATGAAACCGGTTACTGCCAACGAGCGGTTTCACCTAGAAGAACGAAATTTGGCGAGCCAAGTGGGATTGGTGTACTGATTATTACCTGAAAGTTTCATCAAGGTTGGGTGAAAAAGTGTGTGCTGAGATTTCAGGCAACTCGTAGTTTTTTGGAAGCTTGGCAGGCCCTTTCCATGAAAGTGATTCTCGCCAGTCTCTGCTTAGGGCTACATAAACAGCAAACAAACCATAGAGATAGAACTTGAAACTGCTTTATGGTGTCAAGTTTCAAAGAGCTAGCACAAACCGTGTTTGATTTAGAGTTCCAAATACATGTATACCTATAGGAGAAAACAGAGTGAAATCTCAAAATGAAACCGGTTACTGACAACGAACGGTTTCACCTAGAAGAACGAAATTTGGTGAGCCAAGTGGGATTGGTGTACTGATCATTACCTGAAAGTTTCATCGAGGTTGGGTGAAAAAGTGTGTGCTGAGATTTCAGGCAACTCGTAGTTTTTTGGAAGCTTGGCAGGCCCTTTCCATGAAAGTGATTCTCGCCAGTCTCTGCTTAGGGCTACATCAACAGCAAACAAATCATAGAGATAGAACTTGAAACTGCTTTATGGTGTCAAGTTTCAAAGAGCTAGCACAAACCGTGTTTGATTTAGAGTTCCAAATACATGTATCCCTCTAGGAGAAAACATAGTGAAACCTCAAAATGAAACCGGTTACTGCCAACGAACGGTTTCAACTAGAAGAACTAAATTTGGCGAGCCAAGTGGAATTGGTGTACTGATCATGACCTGAAAGTTTCATTAAGGTTGGGTGAAAAAGTGTGTGCTGAGATTTCAGGCAACTCGTAGTTTTTTGGAAGCTTGGCAGGCCCTTTCCATGAAAGTGATTCTCGCCAGTCTCTGCTTAGGGCTACATCAACAGCAAACAAACCATAGAGACAGAACTTGAAACTGCTTTATGGTGTCAAGTTTCAAAGAGCTAGCACAAACCGTGTTTGATTTAGAGTTCCAAATACATGTATCCCTATAGGAGAAAACAGAGTGAAACCTCAAAATGAAACCGGTTACTGCCAACGACCGGTTTCACCTAGAAGAACGAAATTTGGCGAGCCAAGTGGGATTGGTGTACTGATCATTACCTGAAAGTTTCATCAAGATTGGGTGAAAAAGTGTGTGCTGAGATTTCAGGCAACTCGTAGTTTTTTGGAAGCTTGGCAGGCCCTTTCCATGAAAGTGATTCTCGCCAGTCTCTGCTTAGGGCTACATCAACAGCAAACAAACCATAGAGATAGAACTTGAAACTGCTTTATGGTGTCAAGTTTCAAAGAGCTAGCACAAACCGTGTTTGATTTAGAGTTCCAAATACAAGTATCCCTATAGGAGAAAACAGAGTGAAACCTCAAAATGAAACCGGTTACTGCCAACGAACGGTTTCACCTAGAAGAATGAAATTTGGCGAGCCAAGTGGAATTGGTGTACTGATCATTACCTGAAAGTTTCATTAAGGTTGGGTGAAAAAGTGTGTGCTGAGATTTCAGGCAACTCGTAGTTTTTTGGAAGCTTGGCAGGCCCTTTCCATGAAAGTGATTCTCGCCAGTCTCTGCTTAGGGCTACATCAACAGCAAACAAACCATAGAGATAGAACTTGAAACTGCTTTATGGTGTCAAGTTTCAAAGAGCTAGCACAAACCGTGTTTGATTTAGAGTTCCAAATACATGTATCCCTATAGGAGAAAACAGAGTGAAACCTCAAAATGAAACCGGTTACTGCCAACGAACGGTTTCACCTAGAAGAACGAAATTTGGCGAGCCAAGTGGGATTGGTGTACTAATCATTACCTGAAAGTTTCATCAAAGTTGGGTGAAAAAGTGTGTGCTGAGATTTCAGGCAACTCGTAGTTTTTTGGAAGCTTGGCAGGTTCTTTCCATGAAAGTGATTCTCGCCAGTCTCTGTTTAGGGCTACATCAACAGCAAACAAACCATAGAGATAGAACTTGAAACTGCTTTATGATGTCAAGTTTCAAAGAGCTAGCACAAACCGTGTTTGATTTAGAGTTCCAAATACATGTATCCCTCTAGGAGAAAACAGAGTGAAACCTCAAAATGTAACCGGTTACTGCCAACGAACGGTTTCACCTAGAAGAACGAAATTTGGCGAGCCAAGTGGGATTGGGGTACTGATCATTACCTGAAAGTTTCATCGAGGTTGGGTGAAAAAGTGTGTGCAGAGATTTCAGGCAACTCGTAGTTTTTTGGAAGCTTGGCAGGCCCTTTCCATG
>NW_027524943.1:0-25982 GCF_052094955.1 Ictidomys tridecemlineatus
TGATTTTCGCCAGTCTCTGCTTAGGGCTACATCAACAGCAAACAAATCATAGAGATAGAACTTGAAACTGCTTTATTGTGTCAAGTTTCAAAGAGCTAGCACAAACCGTGTTTGATTTAGAGTTCCAAATACATGTATCCTTATAGGAGAAATCAGAGTGCAACCTAAAAATGAAAACGGTTACTGCAAACGAACGGTTTAACCTAGAAGAACGAAATTTGGTGAGCCAAGTGGTTTTGGTGTACTGATCATTACCTGAAAGAATCATCAAGATTGGGTGAACAAATGTTTGCTGAGATTTCAGGCAACTCGTAGTTTTTTGGAAGCTTGGCAACCCCTTTCCATCAAAGTGATTTGCGCCATTCTCTGCTTAGCGGTACATCAACAGCAAACAAACCATAGAGATAGAACTTGAAACTGCTTTATTGTGTCAAGTTTCAAAGAGCTAGCACAAACCGTATTTGATTTAGAGTTCCAAATACATGTATCCTTATAGGAGAAAACAGAGTGAAACCTAAAAATGAAAAGTTACTGCAAATGAACGGTTTAACCTAGAAGAACGAAATTTGGTGAGCCAAGTGGTTTTGGTTTACTGATCATTACCTGAAAGAATCATCAAGATTGGGTGAACAAATGTTTGCTGAGATTTCAGGCAACTCGTAGTTTTTTGGAAGCTTGGCAACCCCTTTCCATCAAAGTGATTTTCGCCAGTCTCTGCTTAGGGCTACATCAACAGCAACCAAACCATAGAGATAGTACTTTAAACTGCTTTATTGTGTCAAGTTTCAAAGAGCTAGCACAAACCGTGTTTGATTTAGAGTTCCAAATACTTGTATCCCTATAGGAGAAAACAGTGTGAAACCTAAAAATGAAAACGGTTACTGCAAACGAACGGTTTAACCTAGAAGAACGAAATTTGGTGAGCCAAATGGTTTTGGTGTACTGATCATTACCTGAAAGAATCATCAAGATTGGGTGAACAAATGTTTGCTGAGATTCAGGCAACTCGTAGTTTTTTGGAAGCTTGGCAACCCCTTTCCATCAAAGTGATTTTCGCCAGTCTCTGCTTAGGGCTACATCAACAGCAAACAAACCATAGAGATAGTACTTGAAACTGCTTTATTGTGTCAAGTTTCAAAGAGCTAGCACAAACCGTGTTTGATTTAGAGTTCCAAATACATGTATCCCTATAGGAGAAAACAGAGTGAAACCTAAAAATGAAAACGGTTACTGAAAACGAACGGTTTAACCTAGAAGAACGAAATTTGGTGAGCCAAGTGGTTTTGGTGTACTGATCATTACCTGAAAGAATCATCAAGATTGGGTGAAAAACTGTTTGCTGAGATTTCAGGCAACTCGTAGTTTTTTGGAAGCTTGGCAACCCCTTTCCATCAAAGTGATTTTCGCCAGTCTCTGCTTAGGGGTACATCAACAGCAAACAAACCATAGAGATAGAACTTGAAACTGCTTTATTGTGTCAAGTTTCAAAGAGCTAGCACAAACCGTGTTTGATTTAGAGTTCCAAATACATGTATCCCTATAGGAGAAATCAGAGTGCAACCTAAAAATGAAAACGGTTACTGCAAACGAACGGTTTAACCTAGAAGAACGAAATTTGGTGAGCCAAGTGGTTTTGGTGTACTGATCATTACCTGAAACAATCATCAAGATTGGGTGAAAAAATGTTTGCTGAGATTTCAGGCAACTCGTAGTTTTTTGGAAGCTTGGCAACCCCTTTTCATCAAAGTGATTTGCGCCAGTCTCTGCTTAGCGGTACATCAACAGCAAACAAACCATAGAGATAGAACTTGAAACTGCTTTATCGTGTCAAGTTTCAAAGAGCTAGCACAAACCGTGTTTGATTTAGAGTTCCAAATACATGTATCCCTATAGGAGAAAACAGAGTGAAACCTAAAAATGAAAACGGTTACTGCAAAGAACGGTTTAACCTAGAAGAACGAAATTTGGTGAGCCAAGTGGTTTGGTGTACTGATCATTACCTGAAAGAATCATCAACATTGGGTGAACAAATGTTTGCTGAGATTTCAGGCAACTCGTAGATTTTTGGAAGCTTGGCAACCCCTTTCCATCAAAGTGATTTTCGCCAGTCTCTGCTTAGGGCTACATCAACAGCAAACAAACCATAGAGATAGAACTTGAAAGTGCTTTATTGTGTCAAGTTTCAAAGACCTAGCAGAAACCGTGTTTGATTTAGAGTTCCAAATACATGTATCCCTATAGGAGAAAACAGAGTGAAACCTAAAAATGAAAACGGTTACTGCAAAAGAACGGTTTAAACTAGAAGAACGAAATTTGGTGAGCCAAATGGTTTTGGTGTACTGATCATTACCTGAAAGAATCATCAAGATATGGTGAAAAAATGTTTGCTGAGATTTCAGGCAACTCGTAGTTTTTTGGAAGCTTGGCAACCCCTTTCCATCAAAGTGATTTTCGCCAGTCTCTGCTTAGGGCTACATCAACAGCAAACAAACCATAGAGATAGAACTTGAAACTGCTTTATTGTGTCAAGTTTCAAAGAGCTAGCACAAACCGTGTTTGATTTAGAGTTCCAAATACATGTATCCCTATGGGAGAAAACAGAGTGAAACCTAAAAATGAAAACGGTTACTGCAAACGAAGGGTTTAACCTAGAAGAACGAAATTTGGTGAGCCAAGTGGTTTTGGTGTACTGATCATTACCTGAAAGAATCATCAAGATTGGGTGAACAAATGTTTGCTGAGATTTCAGGCAACTCGTAGTTTTTTGGAAGCTTGGCAACCCCTTTCCATCAAAGTGATTTTCGCCAGTCTCTGCTTAGGGCTACATCAACAGCAAACAAACCATAGAGATAGAACTTGAAAGGGCTTTATTGTGTCAAGTTTCAAAGAGCTAGCAGAAACCGTGTTTGATTTAGAGTTCCAAATACATGTATCCGTATAGGAGAAAACAGAGTGAAACCTAAAAATGAAAACGGTTACTGCAAAAGAACGGTTTAAACTAGAAGAACGAAATTTGGTGAGCCTAATGGTTTTGGTGTACTGATCATTACCTGAACGAATCATCAAGATATGGTGAAAAAATGTTTGCTGAGATTTCAGGCAACTCGTAGTTTTTTGGAAGCTTGGCAACCCCTTTCAATCAAAGTGATTTTCGCCAGTCTCTGCTTAGGGCTACATCAACAGCAAACAAACCATAGAGATAGAACTTGAAACTGCTTTATTGTGTCAAGTTTCAAAGAGCTAGCACAAACCGTGTTTGATTTAGAGTTCCAAATACATGTATCCCTATGGGAGAAAACAGAGTGAAACCTAAAAATGAAAACGGTTACTGCAAACGAACGGTTTAACCTAGAAGAACGAAATTTGGTGAGCCAAGTGATTTTGGTGTACTGATCATTACCTGAAAGAATCATCAAGATTGGGTGAACAAATGTTTGCTGAGATTTCAGGCAACTCGTAGTTTTTTGGAAGCTTGGCAACCCCTTTCCATCAAAGTGATTTTCGCCAGTCTCTGCTTAGGGGTACATCAACAGCAAACAAACCATAGAGATAGAACTTGAAACTGCTTTATTGTGTCAAGTTTCAAAGAGCTAGCACAAACCGTGTTTGATTTAGAGTTCCAAATACATGTATCCCTATAGGAGAAAACAGAGTGAAACCTCAAAATGAAAACGGTTACTGCAAACGAACGGTTTAACCTAGAAGAACGAAATTTGGTGAGCCAAGTGGTTTTGGTGTACTGATCATTACCTGAAAGAATTATCAAGATATGGTGAAAAAATCATTGCTGAGATTTCAGGCAACTCGTAGTTTTTTGGAAGCTTGGCAACCCCTTTCTATCAAAGTGATTTTCTCCAGTCTCTGCTTAGGGCTACATCAACAGCAACCAAACCATAGAGATAGTACTTGAAACTGCTTTATTGTGTCAAGTTTCAAAGAGCTAGCACAAACCGTGTTTGATTTAGAGTTCCAAATACTTGTATCCCTATAGGAGAAAACAGTGTGAAACCTAAAAATGAAAACGGTTACTGCAAACGAACGGTTTAACCTAGAAGAACGAAATTTGGTGAGCCAAGTGGTTTTGGTGTACTGATCATTACCTGAAAGAATCATCAAGATTGGGTGAACAAATGTTTGCTGAGATTTCAGGCAACTCGTAGTTTTTTGGAAGCTTGGCAACCCCTTTCCATCAAAGTGATTTTCGCCAGTCTCTGCTTAGGGCTACATCAACAGCAAACAAACCATAGAGATAGTACTTGAAACTGCTTTATTGTGTCAAGTTTAAAAGAGCTAGCACAAACCGTGTTTGATTTAGAGTTCCAAATACATGTATCCCTATAGGAGAAAACAGAGTGAAACCTAAAAATGAAAACGGTTACTGCAAACGAACGGTTTAACCTAGAAGAACGAAATTTGGTGAGCCAAGTGGTTTTGGTGTACTGATCATTACCTGAAAGAATCATCAAGATTGGGTGAAAAACTGTTTGCTGAGATTTCAGGCAACTCGTAGTTTTTTGGAAGCTTGGCAACCCCTTTCCATCAAAGTGATTTTCGCCAGTCTCTGCTTAGGGGTACATCAACAGCAAACAAACCATAGAGATAGAATTTGAAACTGCTTTATTGTGTCAAGTTTCAAAGAGCTAGCACAAACCGTGTTTGATTTAGAGTTCCAAATACATGTATCCCTATAGGAGAAAACAGAGTGAAACCTAAAAATGAAAACGGTTACTGCAAATGAACGGTTTAACCTAGAAGAACGAAATTTGGTGAGCCAAGTGGTTTTGGTGTACTGATCATTACCTGAAAGAATCATCAAGATTGGGTGAACAAATGTTTGCTGAGATTTCAGGCAACTCGTAGTTTTTTGGAAGCTTGGCAACCCCTTTCCATCAAAGTGATTTTCGCCAGTCTCTGCTTAGGGCTACATCAACAGAAAACAAACCATAGAGATAGAACTTGAAAGTGCTTTATTGTGTCAAGTTTCAAAGAGCTAGCAGAAACCGTGTTTGATTTAGAGTTCCAAATACATGTATCCGTATAGGAGAAAACAGAGTGAAACCTAAAAATGAAAACGGTTACTGCAAAAGATCGGTTTAACCTAGAAGAACGAAATTTGGTGAGCCAAGTGGTTTTGGTGTACTGATCATTACCTGAAAGAATCATCAAGATATGGTGAAAAAATGTTTGCTGAGATTTCAGGCAACTCGTAGTTTTTTGGAAGCTTGGCAACCCCTTTCCATCAAAGTGATTTTCGCCAGTCTCTGCTTAGGGGTACATCAACAGCAAACAAACCATAGAGATAGAACTTGAAACTGCTTTATTGTGTCAAGTTTCAAAGAGCTAGCACAAACCGTGTTTGATTTAGAGTTCCAAATACATGTATACCTATAGGAGAAAACAGAGTGAAACCTATAAATGAAAACGGTTACTGCAAACGAACGGTTTAACCTAGAAGAACGAAATTTGGTGAGCCAAGTGGTTTTGGTGTACTGATCATTACCTGAAACAATCATCAAGATTGGGTGAAAAAATGTTTGCTGAGATTTCAGGCAACTCGTAGTTTTTTGGAAGCTTGGCAACCCCTTTTCATCAAAGTGATTTGCGCCAGTCTCTGCTTAGCGGTACATCAACAGCAAACAAACCATAGAGATAGAACTTGAAACTGCTTTATCGTGTCAAGTTTCAAAGAGCTGGCACAAACCGTGTTTGATTTAGAGTTCCAAATACATGTATCCCTATAGGAGAAAACAGAGTGAAACCTAAAAATGAAAACGGTTACTGCAAACAAACGGTTTAAACTAGAAGAACGAAATTTGGTGAGCCAAGTGGTTTTGGTGTACTGATCATTACCTGAAAGAATCATCAAGATTGGGTGAACAAATGTTTGCTGAGATTTCAGGCAACTCGTAGATTTTTGGAAGCTTGGCAACCCCTTTCCATCAAAGTGATTTTCGCCAGTCTCTGCTTAGGGCTACATCAACAGCAAACAAACCATAGAGATAGAACTTGAAAGTGCTTTATTGTGTCAAGTTTCAAAGAGCTAGCAGAAACCGTGTTTGATTTAGAGTTCCAAATACATGTATCCATATAGGAGAAAACAGAGTGAAACCTAAAAATGAAAACGGTTACTGCAAAAGAACGGTTTAAACTAGAAGAACGAAATTTGGTGAGCCAAATGGTTTTGGTGTACTGATCATTACCTGAAAGAATCATCAAGATATGGTGAAAAAATGTTTGCTGAGATTTCAGGCAACTTGTAGTTTTTTGGAAGCTTGGCAACCCCTTTCCATCAAAGTGATTTTCGCCAGTCTCTGCTTAGGGGTACATCAACAGCAAACAAACCATAGAGATAGAACTTGAAACTGCTTTATTGTGTCAAGTTTCAAAGAGCTAGCACAAACCGTGTTTGATTTAGAGTTCCAAATACATGTATCCCTATAGGAGAAATCAGAGTGCAACCTAAAAATGAAAACGGTTACTGCAAACGAACGGTTTAACCTAGAAGAACGAAATTTGGTGAGCAAAGTGGTTTTGGTGTACTGATCATTACCTGAAAGAATCATCAAGATTGGGTGAACAAATGTTTGCTGAGATTTCAGGCAACTCGTAGTTTTTTGGAAGCTTGGCAACCCCTTTCCATCAAAGTGATTTGCGCCATTCTCTGCTTAGCGGTACATCAACAGCAAACAAACCATAGAGATAGAACTTGAAACTGCTTTATTGTGTCAAGTTTCAAAGAGCTAGCACAAACCGTGTTTGATTTAGAGTTCCAAATACATGTATCCTTATAGGAGAAAACAGAGTGAAACCTAAAAATGAAAACGGTTACTGCAAACGAACGGTTTAATCTAGAAGAACGAAATTTGGTGAGCCAAGTGGTTTTGGTGTACTGATCATTACCTGAAAGAATCATCAAGATTGGGTGAACAAATGTTTGCTGAGATTTCAGGCAACTCGTAGTTTTTTGGAAGCTTGGCAACCCCTTTCCATCAAAGTGATTTTCGCCAGTCTCTGCTTAGGGCTACATCAACAGCCAACAAACCATATAGATAGTACTTGAAACTGCTTTATTGTGTCAAGTTTCAAAGAGCTAGCACAAACCGTGTTTGATTTAGAGTTCCAAATACATGTATCCCTATAGGAGAAAACAGAGTGAAACCTAAAAATGAAAACGGTTACTGCAAACGAACGGTTTAACCTAGAAGAACGAAATTTGGTGAGCCAAGTGGTTTGGTGTACTGATCATTACCTGAAAGAATCATCAAGATTGGGTGAACAAATGTTTGCTGAGATTTCAGGCAAATCGTAGTTTTTTGGAAGCTTGGCAACCCCTTTCCATCAAAGTGATTTTCGCCAGTCTCTACTTAGGGCTACATCAACAGCAAACAAACCATAGAGATAGTACTTGAAACTGCTTTATTGTGTCAAGTTTCAAAGAGCTAGCACAAACCGTGTTTGATTTACAGTTCCAAATACATGTATCCCTATAGGAGAAAACAGAGTGAAACCTAAAAATGAAAACGGTTACTGCAAATGAACTGTTTAACCTAGAAGAACGAAATTTGGTGAGCCAAGTGGTTTTGGTGTACTGATCATTACCTGAAAGAATCATCAAGATTGGGTGAAAAACTGTTTGCTGAGATTTCAGGCAACTCGTAGTTTTTTGGAAGCTTGGCAACCCCTTTCCATCAAAGTGATTTTCGCCAGTCTCTGCTTAGGGGTACATCAACAGCAAACAAACCATAGAGAAAGAATTTGAAACTGCTTTATTGTGTCAAGTTTCAAAGAGCTAGCACAAACCGTGTTTGATTTAGAGTTCCAAATACATGTATCCCTATAGGAGAAAACAGAGTGAAACCTAAAAATGAAAACGGTTACTGCAAACGAACGGTTTAACCTAGAAGAACGAAATTTGGTGAGCCAAGTGGTTTTGGTGTACTGATCATTACCTGAAAGAATCATCAAGATTGGGTGAAAAAATGTTTGCTCAGATTTCAGGCAACTCGTAGTTTTTTGGAAGCTTGGCAACCCCTTTCCATCAAAGTGATTTTCGCCAGTCTCTGCTTAGGGGTACATCAACAGCAAACAAACCATAGAGATAGAACTTGAAACTGCTTTATTGTGTCAAGTTTCAAAGAGCTTGCACAAACCGTGTTTGATTTAGAGTTCCAAATACATGTATCCCTATAGGAGAAAACAGAGTGAAACCTAAAAATGAAAACGGTTACTGCAAACGAACGGTTTAACCTAGAAAACCGAAATTTGGTGAGCCAAGTGGTTTTGGTGTACTGATCATTACCTGAAAGAATCATCAAGATTGGGTGCAAAAATGTTTGCTGAGATTTCAGGCAACTCGTAGTTTTTTGAAAGCTTGGCATCCCCTTTCTATCAAAGTGATTTTCGCCAGTCTCTGCTTAGGGCTACATCAACAGGAAACAAACCATAGAGATAGAACTTGAAACTGCTTTATTGTGTCAAGTTTCAAAGAGCTAGCACAAACCGTGTTTGATTTAGAGTTCCAAATACATGTATCCCTATAGGAGAAAACAGAGTGCAACCTAAAAATGCAAACGGTTACTGCACAAGAACGGTTTAACCTAGAAGAACGAAATTTGGTGAGCCAAGTGGTTTTGGTGTACTGATCATTACCTGAAAGAATCATCAAGATTGGGTGAACATATGTTTGCTGAGATTTCAGGCAACTCGTAGTTTTTTGGAAGCTTGGCAACCCCTTTCCATCAAAGTGATTTTCACCAGTCTCTGCTTAGGGGTACATCAACAGCAAACAAACCATAGAGATAGAACTTGAAACTGCTTTATTGTGTCAAGTTTCAAAGAGCTAGCACAAACCGTGTTTGATTTAGAGTTCCAAATACATGTATCCCTATAGGAGAAAACAGAGTGAAACCTAAAAATGAAAACGGTTACTGCAAAAGAACGGTTTAACCTAGAAGAACGAAATTTGGTGAGCCAAGTGGTTTTGGTGTACTGATCATTACCTGAAAGAATCATCAAGATATGGTGAAAAAATGTTTGCTGAGATGTCAGGCAACTCGTAGTTTTTTGGAAGCTTGGCAACCCCTTTCCATCAAAGTGATTTTCGCCAGTCTCTGCTTAGGGCTACATCAACAGCAAACAAACCATAGAGATAGAACTTGAAACTGCTTTATTGTGTCAAGTTTCAAAGAGCTAGCACAAACCGTGTTTGATTAGAGTTCCAAATACATGTATCCCTATAGGAGAAAACAGAGTGAAACCTAAAAATGAAAACGGTTACTGCAAACGAACGGTTTAACCTAGAAGAACGAAATTTGGTGAGCCAAGTGGTTTTGGTGTACTGATCATTACCTGAAACAATCATCAAGATTGGGTGAAAAAATATTTGCTGAGATTTCAGGCAACTCGTAGTTTTTTGGAAGCTTGGCAACCCCTTTCCATCAAAGTGATTTTCGCCAGTCTCTGCTTAGGGCTACATCAACAGCAAACAAACCATAGAGATAATACTTGAAACTGCTTTATTGTGTCAAGTTTCAAAGAGCTAGCACACACCGTGTTTGATTTAGAGTTCCAAATACATGTATCCCTATAGGAGAAAACAGAGTGAAACCTAAAAATGAAAACGGTTACTGCAAACGAACGGTTTAACCTAGAAGAACGAAATTTGGTGAGCCAAGTGGTTTTGGTGTACTGATCATTACCTGAAAGAATCATCAAGATTGGGTGAACAAATGTTTGCTGAGATTTCAGGCAACTCGTAGTTTTTTGGAAGCTTGGCAACCCCTTTCCATCAAAGTGATTTTCGTCAGTCTCTGCTTAGGGCTACATCAACAGCAAACAAACCATAGAGATAGAACTTGAAACTGCTTTATTGTGTCAAGTTACAAAGAGCTAGCACAAACCGTGTTTGATTAGAGTTCCAAATACATGTATCCCTATAGCAGAAAACAGAGTGAAACCTAAAAATGAAAACGGTTACTGCAAACGAACGGTTTAACCTAGAAGAACGAAATTTGGTGAGCCAAGTGGTTTTGGTGTACTGATCATTACCTGAAACAATCATCAAGATTGGGTGAAAAAATGTTTGCTGAGATTTCAGGCAACTCGTAGTTTTTTGGAAGCTTGGCAACCCCTTTCCATCAAAGTGATTTTCGCCAGTCTCTGCTTAGGGCTACATCAACAGCAAACAAACCATAGAGATAGTACTTGAAACTGCTTTATTGTGTCAAGTTTCAAAGAGCTAGCACACACCGTGTTTGATTTAGAGTTCCAAATACATGTATCCCTATAGGAGAAAACAGAGTGAAACCTAAAAATGAAAACGGTTACTGCAAACGAACGGTTTAACCTAGAAGAACGAAATTTGGAGAGCCAAGTGGGTTTGGTGTACTGATCATTACCTGAAAGAATCATCAAGATTGGGTGCAAAAATGTTTGCTGAGATTTCAGGCAACTCGTAGTTTTTTGGAACATTGGCAACCCCTTTCAATCAAAGTGATTTTCGCCAGTCTCTGCTTAGGGCTACATCATCAGCAAACAAACAATAGAGATAGAACTTGAAACTGCTTTATTGTGTCAAGTTTCAAAGAGCTAGCACAAACTGTGTTTGATTTGGAGTTCCAAATACATGTATCCCTATAGCAGAAAACAGAGTGCAACCTAAAAATGAAAACGGTTACTGCAAACGAACGGTTTAACCTAGAAGAACGAAATTTGGTGAGCCAAGTGGTTTTGGTGTACTGATCATTACCTGAAAGAATCATCAAGATTGGGTGAACAAATGTTTGCTGAGATTTCAGGCAACTCGTAGTTTTTTGGAAGCTTGGCAACGCCTTTTCATCAAAGTGATTTGCGCCAGTCTCTGCTTAGGGGTACATCAACAGCAAACAAACCATAGAGATAGAACTTGAAACTGCTTTATCGTGTCAAGTTTCAAAGAGCTAGCACAAACTGTGTTTGATTTAGAGTTCCAAATACATGTATCCCTATAGGAGAAAACAGAGTGAAACCTTAAAATGAAAACGGTTACTGCAAACAAACGGTTTAACCTAGAAGAACGAAATTTGGTGAGCCAAGTGGTTTTGGTGTACTGATCATTACCTGAAAGAACCATCAAGATTGGGTGAACAAATGTTTGCTGAGATTTCAGGCAACTCGTAGATTTTTGGAAGCTTGGCAACCCCTTTCCATCAAAGTGATTTTCGCCAGTCTCTGCTTAGCGCTACATCAACAGCAAACAAACCATAGAGATAGAACTTGAAAGTGCTTTATTGTGTCAAGTTTCAAAGAGCTAGCAGAAACCGTGTTTGATTTAGAGTTCCAAATACATGTATCCGTATAGGAGAAAACAGAGTGAAACCTAAAAATGAAAACGGTTACTGCAAAAGAACGGTTTAAACTAGAAGAACGAAATTTGTTGAGCCAAATGGTTTTGGTGTACTGATCATTACCTGAAAGAATCATCAAGATTGGGTGAAAAAAATGTTTGCTGAGATTTCAGGCAACGCGTAGTTTTTTGGAAGCTTGGCAACCCCTTTCCATCAAAGTGATTTTCGCCAGTCTCTGCTTAGGGGTACATCAACAGCAAACAAACCATAGAGATAGAACTTGAAACTGCTTTATTGTGTCAAGTTTCAAAGAGCTAGCGCAAACCGTGTTTGATTTAGAGTTCCAAATACATGTATCCCTATAGGAGAAAACAGAGTGAAACCTAAAAATGAAAACGGTTACTGCAAACGAACGGTTTAACCTAGAAGAACGAAATTTGGTGAGCCAAGTGGTTTTGGTGTACTGATCATTACCTGAAAGAATCATCAAGATTGGGTGAACAAATGTTTGCTGAGATTTCAGGCAACTCGTAGATTTTTGGAAGCTTGGCAACCCCTTTCCATCAAAGTGATTTTCGCCAGTCTCTGCTTAGCGCTACATCAACAGCAAACAAACCATAGAGATAGAACTTGAAAGTGCTTTATAGTGTCAAGTTTCAAAGAGCTAGCAGAAACCGTGTTTGATTTAGAGTTCCAAATACATGTATCTGTATAGGAGAAAACAGAGTGAAACCTAAAAATGAAAACGGTTACTGCAAAAGAACGGTTTAAACTAGAAGAACGAAATTTGGTGAGCCAAATGGTTTTGGTGTACTGATCATTACCTGAAAGAATCATCAAGATTGGGTGAAAAAATGTTTGCTGAGATTTCAGGCAACTCGTAGTTTTTTGGAAGCTTGGCAACCCCTTTCCATCAAAGTGATTTTCGCCAGTCTCTGCTTAGGGGTACATCAAGAGCAAACAAACCATAGAGATAGAACTTGAAACTTCATTATTGTGTCAAGTTTAAAAGAGCTAGCACAAACCGTGTTTGATTTAGAGTTCCAAATACATGTATCCCTATAGGAGAAAACAGAGTGAAACCTAAAAATGAAAACGGTTACTGCAAACGAACGGTTTAACCTAGAAGAACGAAATTTGGAGAGCCAAGTGGGTTTGGTGTACTGATCATTACCTGAAAGAATCATCAAGATTGGGTGCAAAAATGTTTGCTGAGATTTCAGGCAACTCGTAGTTTTTTGGAAGCTTGGCAACCCCTTTCCATCAAAGTGATTTTCGCCAGTCTCTGCTTAGGGGTACATCAACAGCAAACAAACCATAGAGATAGAACTTGAAACTGCTTTATTGTGTCAAGTTTCAAAGAGCTAGCACAAACCGTGTTTGATTTAGAGTTCCAAATACATGTATCCCTATAGGAGAAATCAGAGTGCAACCTAAAAATGAAAACGGTTACTGCAAACGAACGGTTTAACGTAGAAGAACGAAATTTGGTGAGCAAAGTAGTTTTGGTGTACTGATCATTACCTGAAAGAATCATCAAGATTGGGTGAACAAATGTTTGCTGAGATTTCAGGCAACTCGTAGTTTTTTGGAAGCTTGGCAACCCCTTTCCATCAAAGTGATTTGCGCCATTCTCTGCTTAGCGGTACATCAACAGCAAACAAACCATAGAGATAGAACTTGAAACTGCTTTATTGTGTCAAGTTTCAAAGAGCTAGCACAAACCGTGTTTGATTTAGAGTTCCAAATACATGTATCCTTATAGGAGAAAACAGAGTGAAACCTAAAAATGAAAACGGTTACTGCAAACGAACGGTTTAATCTAGAAGAACGAAATTTGCTGAGCCAAGTGGTTTTGGTGTTCTGATCATTACCTGAAAGAATCATCAAGATTGGGTGAACAAATGTTTGCTGAGATTTCAGGCAACTCGTAGTGTTTTGGAAGCTTGGCAACCCCTTTCCATCAAAGTGATTTTCGCCAGTCTCTGCTTAGGGCTACATCAACAGCAAACAAACCATAGAGATAGTACTTGAAACTGTTTATTGTGTCAAGTTTCAAAGAGCTAGCACAAACCGTGTTTGATTTAGAGTTCCAAATACATGTATCCCTATAGGAGAAAACAGAGTGAAACCTAAAAATGAAAACGGTTACTGCAAACGAACGGTTTAACCTAGAAGAACGAAATTTGGTGAGCCAAGTGGTTTTGGTGTACTGATCATTACCTGAAAGAATCATCAAGATTGGGTGAAAAACTGTTTGCTGAGATTTCAGGCAACTCGTAGTTTTTTGGAAGCTTGGCAACCCCTTTCCATCAAAGTGATTTTCGCCAGTCTCTGCTTAGGGGTACATCAACAGCAAACAAACCATAAAGATAGAATTTGAAACTCCTTTATTGTGTCAAGTTTCAAAGAGCTAGCACAAACCGTGTTTGATTTAGAGTTCCAAATACATGTATCCCTATAGGAGAAAACAGAGTGAAACCTAAAAATGAAAACGGTTACTGCAAACGAACGGTTTAACCTAGAAGAACGAAATTTGGTGAGCCAAGTGGTTTTGGTGTACTGATCATTACCTGAAAGAATCATCAAGATTGGGTGAAAAAATGTTTGCTCAGATTTCAGGCAACTCGTAGTTTTTTGGAAGCTTGGCAACCCCTTTCCATCAAAGTGATTTTCGCCAGTCTCTGCTTAGGGGTACATCAACAGCAAACAAACCATAGAGATAGAACTTGAAACTGCTTTATTGTGTCAAGTTTCAAAGAGCTTGCACAAACCGTGTTTGATTTAGAGTTCCAAATACATGTATCCCTATAGGAGAAAACAGAGTGAAACCTAAAAATGAAAACGGTTACTGCAAATGAACGGTTTAACCTAGAAAACCGAAATTTGGTGAGCCAAGTGGTTTTGGTGTACTGATCATTACCTGAAAGAATCATCAAGATTGGGTGCAAAAATGTTTGCTGAGATTTCAGGCAACTCGTAGTTTTTTGGAAGCTTGGCATCCCCTTTCTATCCAAGTGATTTTCGCCAGTCTCTGCTTAGGGCTACATCAACAGCAAACAAACCATAGAGATAGAACTTGAAACTGCTTTATTGTGTCAAGTTTCAAAGAGCTAGCACAAACCGTGTTTGATTTAGAGTTCCAAATACATGTATCCCTATAGGAGAAAACAGAGTGCAACCTAAAAATGCAAACGGTTTCTGCACACGAACGGTTTAACCTAGAAGAACGAAATTTGGTGAGCCAAGTGGTTTTGGTGTACTGATCATTACCTGAAAGAATCATCAAGATTGGGTGAACATATGTTTGCTGAGATTTCAGGCAACTCGTAGTTTTTTGGAAGCTTGGCAACCCCTTTCCATCAAAGTGATTTTCGCCAGTCTCTGCTTAGGGGTACATCAACAGCAAACAAACCATAGAGATAGAACTTGAAACTGCTTTATTGTGTCAAGTTTCAAAGAGCTAGCACAAACCGTGTTTGATTTAGAGTTCCAAATACATGTATCCCTATAGGAGAAAACAGAGTGAAACCTAAAAATGAAAACGGTTACTGCAAAAGAACGGTTTAACCTAGAAGAACGAAATTTGGTGAGCCAAGTGGTTTTGGTGTACTGATCATTACCTGAAAGAATCATCAAGATATGGTGAAAAAATGTTTGCTGAGATTTCAGGCAACTCGTAGTTTTTTGGAAGCTTGGCAACCCCTTTCCATCAAAGTGATTTTCT
The DNA here is from genome assembly GCF_052094955.1 of Ictidomys tridecemlineatus. Taxonomy (NCBI): domain Eukaryota; kingdom Metazoa; phylum Chordata; class Mammalia; order Rodentia; family Sciuridae; genus Ictidomys; species Ictidomys tridecemlineatus. The sequence continues at coordinate 15,052 of NW_027524943.1, forward strand.
CCAGTCTCTGCTTAGGGGTACATCAACAGCAAACAAACCATAGAGATAGAACTTGAAACTGCTTTATTGTGTCAAGTTTCAAAGAGCTAGCACAAACCGTGTTTGATTTAGAGTTCCAAATACATGTATCCCTATAGGAGAAAACAGAGTGAAACCTATAAATGAAAACGGTTCCTGCAAACGAACGGTTTAACCTAGAAGAACGAAATTTGGTGAGCCAAGTGGTTTTGGTGTACTGATCATTACCTGAAAGAATCATCAAGATTGGGTGAACAAATGTTTGCTGAGATTTCAGGCAACTCGTAGTTTTTTGGAAGCTTGGCAACCCCTTTCCATCAAAGTGATTTTTGCCAGTCTCTGCTTACGACTACATCAACAGCAAACAAACCATAGAGATAGAACTTGAAACTGCTTTATTGTGTCAAGTTTCAAAGAGCTAGCACAAACCGTGTTTGATTTAGAGTTCCAAATACATGTATCCCTATAGGAGAAAACAGAGTTAAACCTAAAAATGAAAACGGTTACTGCAAACGAACGGTTTAACCTAGAAGAACGAAATTTGGAGAGCCAAGTGGGTTTGGTGTACTGATCATTACCTGAAAGAATCATCAAGTTTGGGTGCAAAAATGTTTGCTGAGATTTCAGGCAACTCGTAGTTTTTTGGAAGCTTGGCAACCCCTTTCTATCAAAGTGATTTTCGCCAGTCTCTGCTTAGGGCTACATCATCAGCAAACAAACAATAGAGATAGAACTTGAAACTGCTTTATTGTGTCAAGTTTCAAAGAGCTAGCACAAACTGTGTTTGATTTGGAGTTCCAAATACATGTATCCCTATAGCAGAAAACAGAGTGCAACCTAAAAATGAAAACGGTTACTGCAAACGAACGGTTTAACCTAGAAGAACGAAATTTGGTGAGCCAAGTGGTTTTGGTGTACTGATCATTACCTGAAAGAATCATCAAGATTGGGTGAACAAATGTTTGCTGAGATTTCAGGCAACTCGTAGTTTTTTGGAAGCTTGGCAACCCCTTTTCATCAAAGTGATTTGCGCCAGTCTCTGCTTAGCGGTACATCAACAGCAAACAAACCATAGAGATAGAACTTGAAACTGCTTTATCGTGTCAAGTTTCAAAGAGCTAGCACAAACCGTGTTTGATTTAGAGTTCCAAATACATGTATCCCTATAGGAGAAAACAGAGTGCAACCTAAAAATGAAAACGGTTACTGCAAACAAACGGTTTAACCTAGAAGAACGAAATTTGGTGAGCCAAGTGGTTTTGGTGTACTGATCATTACCTGAAAGAACCATCAAGACTGGGTGAACAAATGTTTCCTGAGATTTCAGGCAACTCGTAGTGTTTTGGAAGCTTGGCAACCCCTTTCCATCAAAGTGATTTTCGCCAGTCTCTGCTTAGCGCTACATCAACAGCAAACAAACCATAGAGATAGAACTTGAAAGTGCTTTATAGTGTCAAGTTTCAAAGAGCTAGCAGAAACCGTGTTTGATTTAGAGTTCCAAATACATGTATCCGTATAGGAGAAAACAGAGTGAAACCTAAAAATGAAAACGGTTACTGCAAAAGAACGGTTTAAACTAGAAGAACGAAATTTGGTGAGCCAAATGGTTTTGGTGTACTGATCATTACCTGAAAGAATCATCAAGATTGGGTGAAAAAATGTTTGCTGAGATTTCAGGCAACTCGTAGTTTTTTGGAAGCTTGGCAACCCCTTTCCATCAAAGTGATTTTCGCCAGTCTCTGCTTATGGGTACATCAACAGCAAACAAACCATAGAGATAGAACTTGAAACTGCATTATTGTGTCAAGTTTCAAAGAGCTAGCACAAACCGTGTTTGATTTATAGTTCCAAATACATGTATCCCTATAGGAGAAAACAGAGTGAAACCTAAAAATGAAAACGGTTACTGCAAACGAACGGTTTAACCTAGAAGAACGAAATTTGGAGAGCCAAGTGGGTTTGGTGTACTGATCATTACCTGAAATAATCTTCAAGATTGGGTGCAAAAATGTTTGCTGAGATTTCAGGCAACTCGTAGTTTTTTGGAAGCTTGGCAACCCCTTTCTATCAAAGTGATTTTCGCCAGTCTCTGCTTAGGGCTACATCATCAGCAAACAAACAATAGAGATAGAACTTGAAACTGCTTTATTGTGTCAAGTTTCAAAGAGCTAGCACAAACCGTGTTTGATTTGGAGTTCCAAATACATGTATCCCTATAGCAGAAAACAGAGTGCAACCTAAAAATGAAAACGGTTACTGCAAACGAACGGTTTAACCTAGAAGAACGAAATTTGGTGAGCCAAGTGGTTTTGGTGTACTGATCATTACCTGAAAGAATCATCAAGATTGGGTGAACAAATGTTTGCTGAGATTTCAGGCAACTCGTAGTTTTTTGGAAGCTTGGCAACCCCTTTTAATCAAAGTGATTTGCGCCAGTCTCTGCTTAGCGGTACATCAACAGCAAACAAACCATAGAGATAGAACTTGAAACTGCTTTATTGTGTCAAGTTTCAAAGAGCTAGCACAAACCGTGTTTGATTTAGAGTTCCAAATACATGTATCCCTATAGGAGAAAACAGAGTGAAACCTAAAAATGAAAACGGTTACTGCAAACGAACGGTTTAACCTAGAAGAACGAAATTTGGTGAGCCAAGTGGTTTTGGTGTACTGATCATTACCTGAAAGAATTATCAAGATATGGTGAAAAAATCTTTGCTGAGATTTCAGGCAACGCGTAGTTTTTTGGATGCTTGGCAACCCCTTTCTATCAAAGTGATTTTCGCCAGTCTCTGCTTAGGGCTACATCAACAGCAAACAAACCATAGAGATAGAACAGAAACTGCTTTATTGTGTCAAGTTTCAAAGAGCTAGCACAAACCGTGTTTGATTTAGAGTTCCAAATACATGTATCCCTATAGGAGAAATCAGAGTGCAACCTAAAAATGAAAACGGTTACTGCAAACGAACGGTTTAACCTAGAAGAACGAAATTTGGTGAGCCAAGTGGTTTTGGTGTACTGATCATTACCTGAAAGAATTATCAAGATATGGTGAAAAAAATCTTTGCTGAGATTTCAGGCAACGCGTAGTTTTTTGGATGCTTGGCAACCCCTTTCTATCAAAGTGATTTTCGCCAGTCTCTGCTTAGGGCTACATCAACAGCAAACAAACCATAGAGATAGAACAGAAACTGCTTTATTGTGTCAAGTTTCAAAGAGCTAGCACAAACCGTGTTTGATTTAGAGTTCCAAATACATGTATCCCTATAGGAGAAATCAGAGTGCAACCTAAAAATGAAAACGGTTACTGCAAACGAACGGTTTAACCTAGAAGAACGAAATTTGGTGAGCCAAGTGGTTTTGGTGTACTGATCATTACCTGAAAGAATCATCAAGATTGGGTGAACAAATGTTTGCTGAGATTTCAGGCAAATCGTAGTTTTTTGGAAGCTTGGCAACCCCTTTCTATCAAAGTGATTTTCGCCAGTCTCTGCTTAGGGTTACATCATCAGAAAACAAACAATAGAGATAGAACTTGAAACTGCTTTATTGTGTCAAGTTTCAAAGAGCTAGCACAAACTGTGTTTGATTTGGAGTTCCAAATACATGTATCCCTATAGCAGAAAACAGAGTGCAACCTAAAAATGAAAACGGTTACTGCAAACGAACGGTTTAACCTAGAAGAACGAAATTTGGTGAGCCAAGTGGTTTTGGTGTACTGATCATTACCTGAAAGAATCATCAAGATTGGGTGAACAAATGTTTGCTGAGATTTCAGGCAACTCGTAGTTTGTGGAAGCTTGGCAACCCCTTTTCATCAAAGTGATTTGCGCCAGTCTCTGCTTAGCGGTACATCAACAGCAAACAAACCATAGAGATAGAACTTGAAACTGCTTTATCGTGTCAAGTTTCAAAGAGCTAGCACAAACCGTGTTTGATTTAGAGTTCCAAATACATGTATCCCTATAGGAGAAAACAGAGTGAAACTTAAAAATGAAAACGGTTACTGCAAACAAACGGTTTAACCTAGAAGAACGAAATTTGGTGAGCCAAGTGGTTTTGGTGTACTGATCATTACCTGAAAGAATCATAGAGATTGGGTGAACAAATGTTTGCTGAGATTTCAGGCAACTCGTAGATTTTTGGAAGCTTGGCAACCCCTTTCCATCAAAGTGATTTTCGCCAGTCTCTGCTTAGGGCTACATCAACAGCAAACAAACCATAGAGATAGAACTTGAAAGTGCTTTATTGTGTCAAGTTTCAAAGAGCTAGCAGAAACCGTGTTTGATTTACAGTTCCAAATACATGTATCCATATAGGAGAAAACAGAGTGAAACCTCAAAATGAAAACGGTTACTGCAAAAGAACGGTTTAACCTAGAAGAACGAAATTTGGTGAGCCAAATGGTTTTGGTGTACTGATCATTACCTGAAAGAATCATCAAGATATGGTGAAAAAATGTTTGCTGAGATTTCAGGCAACTCGTAGTTTTTTGGAAGCTTGGCAACCCCATTCCATCAAAGTGATTTTCGGCAGTCTCTGCTTAGGGGTACATCAACAGCAATCAAACCATAGAGATAGAACTTGAAACTGCTTTATTGTGTCAAGTTTCAAAGAGCTAGCACAAACCGTGTTTGATTTAGAGTTCCAAATACATGTATCCCTATAGGAGAAAACAGAGTGAAACCTTACAATGAAAACGGTTACTGCAAACGAACGGTTTAACCTAGAAGAACGAAATTTGGTGAGCCAAGTGGTTTTGGTGTACTGATCATTACCTGAAAGAATCATCAAGATTGGGTGAACAAATGTTTGCTGAGATTTCAGGCAACTCGTAGTTTTTTGGAAGCTTGGCAACCCCTTTCCATCAAAGTGATTTTCGCCAGTCTCTGCTTAGGGGTACATCAACAGCAAACAAACCATAGAGATAGAACTTGAAACTGCTTTATTGTGTCAAGTTTCAAAGAGCTAGCACAAACCGTGTTTGATTTAGAGTTCCAAATACATGTATCCCTATAGGAGAAAACAGAGTGAAACCTAAAAATGAAAACGGTTACGGCAAATGAATGGATTAACCTAGAAGAACGAAATTTGGTGAGCCAAGTGGTTTTGGTGTACTGATCATTACCTGAAAGAATTATCAAGATATGGTGAAAAAATCTTTGCTGTGATTTCAGGCAACTCGTAGTTTTTTGGAAGCTTGGCAACCCCTTTCTATCAAAGTGATTTTCGCCAGTCTCTGCTTAGGGCTACATCAACAGCAAACAAACCGTAGAGATAGAACTTGAAACTGCTTTATTGTGTCAAGTTTCAAAGAGCTAGCACAAACCGTGTTTGATTTAGAGTTCCAAATACATGTATCCCTATAGGAGAAAACAGAGTGCAACCTAAAAATGAAAACGGTTACTGCAAACGAACGGTTTAACCTAGAAGAACGAAATTTGGTGAGCCAAGTGGTTTTGGTGTACTGATCATTACCTGAAAGAATCATCAAGATTGGGTGAACAAATGTTTGCTGAGATTTCAGGCAACACGTAGTTTTTTGGAAGCTTGGCAACCCCTTTCCATCAAAGTGATTTTCGCCAGTCTCTGCTTAGGGCTACATCAACAGCAAACAAACCATAGAGATAGTACTTGAAACTGCTTTATTGTGTCAAGTTTAAAAGAGCTAGCACAAACCGTGTTTGATTTAGAGTTCCAAATACATGTATCCCTATAGGAGAAAACAGAGTGAAACCTAAAAATGAAAACGGTTACTGCAAACGAACGGTTTAACCTAGAAGAACGAAATTTGGTGAGCAAAGTGGTTTTGGTGTACTGATCATTACCTGAAAGAATCATCAAGATTGGGTGAAAAACTGTTTGCTGAGATTTCAGGCAACTCGTAGTTTTTTGGAAGCTTGGCAACCCCTTTCCATCAAAGTGATTTTCGCCAATCTCTGCTTAGGGGTACATCAACAGCAAACATACCATAGAGATAGAATTTGAAACTGCTTTATTGTGTCAAGTTTCAAAGTGCTAGCACAAACCGTGTTTGATTTAGAGTTCCAAATACATGTATCCCTATAGGAGAAAACAGAGTGAAACCTCAAAATGAAAACGGTTACTGCAAAAGAACGGTTTAACCGAGAAGAACGAAATTTGGTGAGCCAAGTGGTTTTGGTGTACTGATCATTACCTGAAAGAATCATCAAGATTGGGTGAAAAAATGTTTGCTCAGATTTCGGGCAACTCGTAGTTTTTTGGAAGCTTGGCAACCCCTTTCCATCAAAGTGATTTTCGGCAGTCTCTGCTTAGGGGTACATCAACAGCAAACAAACCATAGAGATAGAACTTGAAACTGCTTTATTGTGTCAAGTTTCAAAGAGCTTGCACAAACCGTGTTTGATTTAGAGTTCCAAATACATGTATCCCTATAGGAGAAAACAGAGTGAAACCTAAAAATGAAAACGGTTACTGCAAACGAACGGTTTATCCTAGAAGAACGAAATTTGGTGAGCCAAGTGGTTTTGGTGTACTGATCATTACCTGCAAGAATCATCAAGATTGGGTGAACAAATGTTTGCTGAGATTTCAGGGAACTCGTAGTTTTTTGGAAGCTTGGCATCCCCTTTCTATCAAAGTGATTTTCGCCAGTCTCTGCTTAGGGCTACATCAACAGCAAACAAACCATAGAGATAGAACTTGAAACTGCTTTATTGTGTCAAGTTTCAAAGAGCTAGCACAAACCGTGTTTGATTTAGAGTTCCAAATACATGTATCCCTATAGGAGAAAACAGAGTGAAACCTAAAAATGAAAACGGTTACTGCAAACGAACGGTTTAACCTAGAAGAACGAAATTTGGTGAGCCAAGTGGTTTTGGTGTACTGATCATTACCTGAAAGAATCATCAAGATTGGGTGAACAAACGTTTGCTGAGATTTCAGGCAACTCGTAGATTTTTGGAAGCTTGGCAACCCCTTTCCATCAAAGTGATTTTCGCCAGTCTCTGCTTAGGGCTACATCAACAGCAAACAAACCATAGAGATAGAACTTGAAAGTGCTTTATTGTGTCAAGTTTCAAAGAGCTAGCAGAAACCGTGTTTGATTTACAGTTCCAAATACATGTATCCATATAGGAGAAAACAGAGTGAAACCTAAAAATGAAAACGGTTACTGCAAAAGAACGGTTTAAACTAGAAGAACGAAATTTGGTGAGCCAAATGTTTTTGGTGTACTGATCATTACCTGAAAGAATCATCAAGATATGGTGAAAAAATGTTTGCTGAGATTTCAGGCAACGCGTAGTTTTTTGGAAGCTTGGCAACCCCATTCCATCAAAGTGATTTTCGGCAGTCTCTGCTTAGGGGTACATCAACAGCAAACAAACCATAGAGATAGAACTTGAAAGTGCTTTATTGTGTCAAGTTTCAAAGAGCTAGCACAAACCGTGTTTGATTTAGAGTTCCAAATACATGTATCCCTATAGGAGAAAACAGAGTGAAACCTAAAAATGAAAACGGTTACTGCAAACGAACGGTTTAACCTAGAAGAACGAAATTTGGTGAGCCAAGTGGTTTTGGTGTACTGATCATTACCTGAAAGAATCATCAAGATTGGGTGAACAAATGTTTGCTGAGATTTCCGGCAACTCGTAGTTTTTTGGAAGCTTGGCAACCCCTTTCCATCAAAGTGATTTTCGCCAGTCTCTGCTTAGGGGTACATCAACAGCAAACAAACCATAGAGATAGAACTTGAAACTTCTTTATTGTGTCAAGTTTCAAAGAGCTAGCACAAACCGTGTTTGATTTAGAGTTCCAAATACATGTATCCCTATAGGAGAAAACAGAGTGAAACCTAAAAATGAAAACGGTTACGGCAAATGAACGGTTTAACCTAGAAGAACGAAATTTGGTGAGCCAAGTGGTTTTGGTGTACTGATCATTACCTGAAAGAATTATCAAGATATGGTGAAAAAATCTTTGCTGAGATTTCAGGCAACTCGTAGTTTTTTGGAAGCTTGGCAACCCCTTTCTATCAAAGTGATTTTCGCCAGTCTCTGCTTAGGGCTACATCAACAGCAAACAAACCATAGAGATAGAACTTGAAACTGCTTTATTGTGTCAAGTTTCAAAGAGCTAGCACAAACCGTGTTTGATTTAGAGTTCCAAATACATGTATCCCTATAGGAGAAAACAGAGTGAAACCTAAAAATGAAAACGGTTACTGCAAACGAACGGTTTAACCTAGAAGAACGAAATTTGGTGAGCCAAGTGGATTTGGTGTACTGATCATTACCTGAAAGAATCATCAAGATTGGGTGAACAAATGTTTGCTGAGATTTCAGGCAACTCGTAGTTTTTTGGAAGCTTGGCAACCCCTTTCCATCAAAGTGATTTTCGCCAGTCTCTGCTTATGGGTACATCAACAGCAAACAAACCATAGAGATAGAACTTGAAACTGCATTATTGTGTCAAGTTTCAAAGAGCTAGCACAAACCGTGTTTGATTTAGAGTTCCAAATACATGTATCCCTATAGGAGAAAACAGAGTGAAACCTAAAAATGAAAACGGTTACTGCAAACGAACGGTTTAACCTAGAAGAACGAAATTTGGTGAGCCAAGTGGTTTTGGTGTACTGATCATTACCTGAAAGAATCATCAAGATTGGGTGAACAAATGTTTGCTGAGATTTCAGGCAACTCGTAGATTTTTGGAAGCTTGGCAACCCCTTTCCATCAAAGTGATTTTCGCCAGTCTCTGCTTAGCGCTACATCAACAGCAAACAAACCATAGAGATAGAACTTGAAAGTGCTTTATAGTGTCAAGTTTCAAAGAGCTAGCAGAAACCGTGTTTGATTTAGAGTTCCAAATACATGTATCTGTATAGGAGAAAACAGAGTGAAACCTAAAAATGAAAACGGTTACTGCAAAAGAACGGTTTAAACTAGAAGAACGAAATTTGGTGAGCCAAGTGGTTTTGGTGTACTGATCATTACCTGAAAGAATCATCAAGATTGGGTGAAAAAATGTTTGCTGAGATTTCAGGCAACTCGTAGTTTTTTGGAAGCTTGGCAACCCCTTTCCATCAAAGTGATTTTCGCCAGTCTCTGCTTAGGGGTACATCAACAGCAAACAAACCATAGAGATAGAACTTGAAACTTCATTATTGTGTCAAGTTTAAAAGAGCTAGCACAAACCGTGTTTGATTTAGACTTCCAAATACATGTATCCCTATAGGAGAAAACAGAGTGAAACCTAAAAATGAAAACGGTTACTGCAAACGAACGGTTTAACCTAGAAGAACGAAATTTGGAGAGCCAAGTGGGGTTTGGTGTACTGATCATTACCTGAAAGAATCATCAAGATTGGGTGCAAAAATGTTTGCTGAGATTTCAGGCAACTCGTAGTTTTTTGGAAGCTTGGCAACCCCTTTCCATCAAAGTGATTTTCGCCAGTCTCTGCTTAGGGGTACATCAACAGCAAACAAACCATAGAGATAGAACTTGAAACTGCTTTATTGTGTCAAGTTTCAAAGAGCTAGCACAAACCGTGTTTGATTTAGAGTTCCAAATACATGTATCCCTATAGGAGAAATCAGAGTGCAACCTAAAAATGAAAACGGTTACTGCAAACGAACGGTTTAACCTAGAAGAACGAAATTTGGTGAGCAAAGTAGTTTTGGTGTACTGATCATTACCTGAAAGAATCATCAAGATTGGGTGAACAAATGTTTGCTGAGATTTCATGCAACTCGTAGTTTTTTGGAAGCTTGGCAACCCCTTTCCATCAAAGTGATTTGCGCCATTCTCTGCTTAGCGGTACATCAACAGCAAACAAACCATAGAGATAGAACTTGACACTGCTTTATTGTGTCAAGTTTCAAAGAGCTAGCACAAACCGTGTTTGATTTAGAGTTCCAAATACATGTATCCTTATAGGAGAAAACAGAGTGAAACCTAAAAATGAAAACGGTTACTGCAAACGAACGGTTTAATCTAGAAGAACGAAATTTGGTGAGCCAAGTGGTTTTGGTGTACTGATCATTACCTGAAAGAATCATCAAGATTGGGTGAACAAATGTTTGCTGAGATTTCAGGCAACTCGTAGTGTTTTGGAAGCTTGGCAACCCCTTTCCATCAAAGTGATTTTCGCCAGTCTCTGCTTAGGGCTACATCAACAGCAAACAAACCATAGAGATAGTACTTGAAACTGTTTATTGTGTCAAGTTTCAAAGAGCTAGCACAAACCGTGTTTGATTTAGTGTTCCAAATACATGTATCCCTATAGGAGAAAACAGAGTGAAACCTAAAAATGAAAACGGTTACTGCAAACGAACGGTTTAACCTAGAAGAACGAAATTTGGTGAGCCAAGTGGTTTTGGTGTACTGATCATTACCTGAAAGAATCATCAAGATTGGGTGAAAAACTGTTTGCTGAGATTTCAGGCAACTCGTAGTTTTTTTGGAAGCTTGGCAACCCCTTTCCATCAAAGTGATTTTCGCCAGTCTCTGCTTAGGGGTACATCAACAGCAAACAAACCATAAAGATAGAATTTGAAACTCCTTTATTGTGTCAAGTTTCAAAGAGCTAGCACAAACCGTGTTTGATTTAGACTTCCAAATACATGTATCCCTATAGGAGAAAACAGAGGTGAAACCTAAAAATGAAAACGGTTACTGCAAACGAACGGTTTTAACCTAGAAGAACGAAATTTGGTGAGCCAAGTGGTTTTGGTGTACTGATCATTACCTGAAAGAATCATCAAGATTGGGTGAAAAAATGTTTGCTCAGATTTCAGGCAACTCGTAGTTTTTTGGAAGCTTGGCAACCCCTTTCCATCAAAGTGATTTTTCGCCAGTCTCTGCTTAGGGGTACATCAAAAACAAACCATAGAGATAGAACTTGAACTGCTTTATTGTGTCAAGTTTCAAAG
>NW_027524944.1:0-25982 GCF_052094955.1 Ictidomys tridecemlineatus
TCTGTTTTCCTCCTATAGGGATACATGTATTTGGAACTCTAAATCAAACACGGTTTGTGCTAGCTCTTTGAAACTTGACAACAATAAAGCAGTTTCAAGTTCTATCTCTATGGTTTGTTTGCTGTTGATGTAGCCCTAAGCAGAGACTGGCGAGAATCACTTTCATGGAAAGGGCCTGCCAAGCTTCCAAAAACTACCAGTTTCCTGAAATCTCAGCACACACTTTTTCACCCAATCTTGATGAAACTTTCAGGTAATGATCAGTAACCAATCCCACTTGGCTCGCCAAATTTCGTTCTTCTAGGTTAAACCGTTCGTTGGCAGTAACCGGTTTCATTTTGAGATTTCACTCTGTTTTCTCCTATAGGGAGACATGTATTTGGAACTCTAAATCAAACACGGTTTGTGCTAGCTCTTTGAAACTTGACACAATAAAGCAGTTTCAAGTTCTATCTCTATGGTTTGTTTGCTGTTGATGTAGCCCTAAGCAGAGACTGGCGAGAATCACTTTCATGGAAAGGGCCTGCCAAGCTTCCAAAAAAACTACGAGTTGCCTGAAATCTCAGCAAACACTTTTTCACCCAATCTTGATGAAACTTTCAGGTAATGATCAGTACACCAATCCCACTTGGCTCGCAAAATTTCGTTCTTCTAGGTTAAAACATTCGTTTGCACTAACCGGTTTCATTTTGAGGTTTCACTCTGTTTTCTCCTATAGGGATACATGTATTTGGAACTCTAAATCAAACACGGTTTGTGCTAGCTCTTTGAAACTTGACACAATAAAGCAGTTTCAAGTTCTATCTCTATGGTTTGTTTGCTGTTGATGTAGCCCTAAGCAGAGACTGGCGAGAATCACTTTCATGGAAAGGGCCTGCCAAGCTTCCAAAAAACTACGAGTTGCCTGAAATCTCAGCACACACTTTTTCACCCAATCTTGATGAAACTTTCAGGTAATGATCAGTACACCAATCCCACTTGGCTCGCCAAATTTCGTTCTTCTAGGTTAAACCGTTCGTTGGCAGTAACCGGTTTCATTTTGAGGTTTCACTCTGTTTTCTCCTATAGGGATACATGTATTTGGAACTCTAAATCAAACACGGTTTGTGCTAGCTCTTTGAAACTTGACACAATAAAGCAGTTTCAAGTTCTATCTCTATGGTTTGTTTGCTGTTGATGTAGCCCTAAGCAGAGACTGGCGAGAATCACTTTCATGGAAAGGGCCTGCCAAGCTACCAAAAAGCTATGAGTTGCCTGAAATCTCAGCACACACTTTTTCACCCATCTTGATGAAACTTTCAGGTAATGATCACTACACCAATCCCACTTGGTTCGCAAAATTTCGTTCTTCTAGGTTAAACCGTTCGTTGGCAGTAACCGGTTTCATTTTGAGGTTTCACTCTGTTTTCTCCTATAGGGATACATGTATTTGGAACTCTAAATCAAACACGTTTTGTGCTAGCACTTTGAAACTTGACACAATAAAGTAGTTTCAATTTCTATCTCTATGGTTTTTTTGCTGTTGATGTAGCCCTAAGCAGAGACTGGCGAGAATCACTTTCATGGAAAGGGTCTGCCAAGCTTCCAAAAAACTATGAGTTGCCTGAAATCTCAGCACACACTTTTTCACCCAATCTTGATGAAACTTTCAGGTAATGATCAGTACACCAATCCCACTTGGCTCGCCAAATTTCGTTCTTCTAGGTTAAAGCGTTCGTTGGCAGTAACCGGTTTCATTTTGAGATTTCACTCTGTTTTCTCCTATAGGGAGACATGTATTTGGAACTCTAAATCAAACACGGTTTGTGCTAGCTCTTTGAAACTTGACACAATAAAGCAGTTTCAAGTTCTATCTCTATGGTTTGTTTGCTGTTGATGTAGCCCTAAGCAGAGACTGGCGAGAATCACTTTCATGGAAAGGGCCTGCCAAGCTTCCAAAAAAACTACGAGTTGCCTGAAATCTCAGCAAACACTTTTTCACCCAATCTTGATGAAACTTTCAGGTAATGATCAGTACACCAATCCCACTTGGCTCGCCAAATTTCGTTCTTCTAGGTTAAACCCTTCGTTTGCAGTAACCGGTTTCATTTTGAGGTTTCACTCTGTTTTCTCCTATAGGGATACATGTATTTGGAACTCTAAATCAAACACGGTTTGTGCTAGCTCTTTGAAACTTGACACAATAAAGCAGTTTCAAGTTCTATCCCTTTGGTTTGTTTGCTGTTGATGTAGCCCTAAGCAGAGACTGGCGAGAATCACTTTCATGGAAAGGGCCTGCCAAGTTTCCATAAAGCTATAAGTTGCCTGAAATCTCAGCACACACTTTTCACCCAATATTGATGAAACTTTCAGGTAATGATCAGTACACCAATCCCACTTGGCTCACCAAATTTCGTTCTTCTAGGTTAAACCGTTCGTAGGCAGTAACCGGTTTCATTTTGAGGTTTCACTCTGTTTTCTCCTATAGGGATACATGTATTTGGAAGTCTAAATCAAACATGGTTTGTGCTAGCTCTTTTAAACTTGACACAATAAAGCAGTTTCAAGTTCTATCTCTATGGTTTCTTTGCTGTTGATGTAGCCCTAAGCAGAGACTGGCGAGAATCACTTTCATGGAAAGGGCCTGCCAAGCTTCCAAACAACTACGAGTTGCCTGAAATCTCAGCACACACTTTTTCACCCAATCTTGATGAAACTTTCAGGTAATGATCAGTACACCAATCCCACTTGGCTCGCCAAATTTCGTTCTTCTAGGTTAACCGTTCGTTGGCAGTAACCGGTTTCATTTTGAGATTTCACTCTGTTTTCTCCTATAGGGATACATGTATTTGGAACTCTAAATCAAACACGGTTTGTGCTAGCTCTTTGAAACTTGACACAATAAAGCAGTTTCAAGTTCTATCTCTATGGTTTGTTTGCTGTTGATGTAGCCCTAAGCAGAGACTGGCGAGAATCACTTTCATGGAAAGGGCCTGCCAAGCTTCCAAAAAACTACGAGTTGCCTGAAATCTCAGCACACACTTTTTCACCCAATCTTGATGAAACTTTCAGGTAATGATCAGGACACCAATCCCACTTGGCTGGCCAAATTTCGTTCTTCTAGGTTAAACCTTTTGTTGGAAGTAACCGGTTTCATTTTGAGATTTCACTCTGTTTTCTCCTATAGGGATACATGTATTTGGAACTCTAAATCAAACACGGTTTGTGCTAGCTCTTTGATACTTGACACAATAAAGCAGTTTCAAGTTCTATCTCTATGGTTTGTTTGCTGTTGATGTAGCCCTAAGCAGAGACTGGCGAGAATCACTTTCATGGAAAGGGCCTGCCAAGCTTCCAAAAAACTACGAGTTGCCTGAAATCTCAGCACACAATTTTTCACCCAATCTTGATGAAACTTTCAGGTAATGATCAGTACACCAATCCCACTTGGCTCGCCAAATTTTGTTCTTCTAGGTTAAACCGTTCGTTGGCAGTAACCGGTTTCATAATGAGATTTCACTCTGTTTTCTCCTATAGGGAGACATGTATTTGGAACTCTATATCAAACACGGTTTGTGCTAGCTCTTTGAAACTTGACACAATAAAGCAGTTTCAAGTTCTATCTCTATGGTTTGTTTGCTGTTGATGTAGCCCTAAGCAGAGACTGGCGAGAATCACTTTCATGGAAAGGGCCTGCCAAGCTTCCAAAAAACTACGAGTTGCCTGAAATCTCAGCACACACTTTTTCACCCAATCTTGATGAAACTTTCAGGTAATGATCAGTACACCAATCCCACTTTGCTCGCCAAATTTCGTTCTTCTAGGTTAAACCATTCGTTTGCAGTAACCGGTTTCATTTTGAGGTTTCACTCTGTTTTTCCCTATAGGGATACATGTATTTGGAAGTCTAAATCAAACACGGTTTGTGCTAGCTCTTTGACACTTGACACAATAAAGAAGTTTCAAGTTCTATCTCTATGGTTTGTTTGCTGTTGATGTAGCCCTAAGCAGAGACTGGCGAGAATCACTTTCATGGAAAGGGACTGCCAAGCTTCCAAAAAACTACGAGTTGCCTGAAATCTCAGCACACACTTTTTCACCCAATCTTGATGAAACTTTCAGGTAATGATCACTACACCAATCCCACTTGGCTCGCCAAATTTCGTTCTTCTAGGTTAAACCGTTCGTTGGAAGTAACCGGTTTCATTTTGAGGTTTCACTCTGTTTTCTCCTATAGGGATACATGTATTTGGAACTCTAAATCAAACACGGTTCGTGCTAGCTCTTTGAAACTTGACACAATAAAGCAGTTTCAAGTTCTATCTCTATGGTTTGTTTGCTGTTGATGTAGCCCTAAGCAGAGACTGGCGAGAATCACTTTCATGGAAAGGGCCTGCCAAGCTTCCAAAAAACTACGAGTTGCCTGAAATCTCAGCACACACTTTTTCACCCAATCTTGATGAAACTTTCAGGTAATGATCAGTACACCAATCCCACTTTGCTCGCCAAATTTCGTTCTTCTAGGTTAAACCATTCGTTTGCAGTAACCGGTTTCATTTTGAGGTTTCACTCTGTTTTTCCCTATAGGGATACATGTATTTGGAAATCTAAATCAAACAGGGTTTGTGCTAGCTCTTTGACACTTGACACAATAAAGAAGTTTCAAGTTCTATCTCTATGGTTTGTTTGCTGTTGATGTAGCCCTAAGCAGAGACTGGCGAGAATCACTTTCATGGAAAGGGCCTGCCAAGCTTCCAAAAAACTACGAGTTGCCTGAAATCTCAGCACACACTTTTTCACCCAATCTTGATTAAACTTTCAGGTAATCATCAGTACACCAATCCCACTTGGCTCGCCAAATTTCGTTCTTCTAGGTTAAACCGTTCGTTGGCAGTAACCGGTTTCATTTTGAGGTTTCACTCTGTATTCTCCTATAGGGATACATGTATTTGGAACTCTAAATCAAAAACGGTTTGTGCTAGCTCTTTGAAACTTGACAAAATAAAGCAGTTTCAAGTTCTATCTCGATGGTTTGTTTGCTGTTGATGTAGCTCTAAGGAGAGACTGGCGAGAATCACTTTCATGGAAAGGGCCTGCCAAGCTTCCAAAAAACTAAGAGTTTCCTGAAATCTCAGCACACACTTTTTCACCCAATCTTGATGAAACTTTCAGGTAATGATCAGTACACCAATCCCACTTGGCTCGCCAAATTTTGTTCTTCTAGGTTAAACCGTTCGTTGGCAGTAACCGGTTTCATTTTGAGGTTTCACTCTGTTTTCTCCTATAGGGATACATGTATTTGGAAGTCTAAATCAAACACGGTTTGTGCTAGCTCTTTGAAACTTGACACAATAAAGCAGTTTCAAGTTCTATCTCTATGGTTTGTTTGCTGTTGATGTAGCCCTAAGCAGAGACTGGCGAGAATCACTTTCATGGAAAGGGCCTGCCAAGCTTCCAAAAAACTACGAGTTGCCTGAAATCTCAGCACACACTTTTTCACCCAATCTTGATGAAACTTTCAGGTAATGATCAGTACACCAATCCCACTTTGCTCGCCAAATTTCGTTCTTCTAGTTTAAACCATTCGTTTGCAGTAACCGGTTTCATTTTGAGGTTTCACTCTGTTTTTCCCTATAGGGATACATGTATTTGGAACTCTAAATCAAACACGGTTTGTGCTAGCTCTTTGAAACTTGACACAATAAAGCAGTTTCAAGTTCTATCTCTATGGTTTGTTTGCTGTTGATGTAGCCCTAAGCAGAGACTGGCGAGAATCACTTTCATGGAAAGGGCCTGCCAAGCTTCCAAAAAACTACGAGTTGCCTGAAATCTCAGCACACACTTTTTCACCTAATCTTGATGAAACTTTCAGGTAATGATCAGTATACCAATCCCACTTTGCTCGCCAAATTTCGTTCTTCTAGGTTAAACCATTCGTTTGCAGTAACCGGTTTCATTTTGAGGTTTCACTCTGTTTTTCCCTATAGGGATACATGTATTTGGAAGTCTAAATCAAACACGGTTTTTGCTAGCTCTTTGAAACTTGACACAATAAAGAAGTTTCAAGTTCTATCTCTATGGTTTGTTTGCTGTTGATGTAGCCCTAAGCAGAGACTGGCGAGAATCACTTTCATGGAAAGGGCCTGCCAAGCTTCCAAAAAACTACGAGTTGCCTGAAATCTCAGCACACACTTTTTCACCCAATCTTGATGAAACTTTCAGGTAATGATCAGTACACCAATCCCACTTGGCTCGCAAAATTTCGTTCTTCTAGGTTAAACCGTTCGTTGGCAGTAACCGGTTTCATTTTGAGGTTTCACTCTGTTTTCTCCTATAGGGATACATGTATTTGGAAATCTGAATCAAACACGGTTTGTGCTAGCTCTTTGAAACTTGACACAATAAAGCAGTTTCAAGTTCTATCTCTATGGTTTGTTTGCTGTTGATGTAGCCCTAAGCAGAGACTGGCGAGAATCACTTTCATGGAAAGGGCCTGCCAAGCTTCCAAAAAACTAAGAGTTTCCTGAAATCTCAGCACACACTTTTTCACCCAATCTTGATGAAACTTTCAGGTAATGATCAGTACACCAATCCCACTTGGCTCGCCAAATTTCGTTCTTCTAGGTTAAACCGTTCGTTGGCAGTAACCGGTTTCATTTTGAGGTTTCACTCTTTTTTCTCCTATAGAGATACATGTATTTGGAACTCTAAATCAAACACGGTTTGTGCTAGCTCTTTGAAACTTGACACAATAAAGCAGTTTCAAGTTCTATCTCTATGGTTTGTTTGCTGTTGATGTAGCCCTAAGCAGAGACTGGCGAGAATAACTTTCATGGAAAGGGCCTGCTAAGCTTCGAAAAACTACGAGTTGCCTGAAATCTCAGCACACACTTTTTCACCCAATCTTGATGAAACTTTCAGGTAATGATCAGTACACCAATCCCACTTGGCTCGCCAAATTTCGTTCTTCTAGGTTAAACCGTTCGTTGGCAGTAACCGGTTTCATTTTGAGGTTTCACTCTGTTTTCTTCTATAGGGATACTTGTATTTGGAACTCTAAATCAAACACGGTTTGTGCTAGCTCTTTGAAACTAGACACAATAAAGCAGTTTCAAGTTCTATCTCTATGGTTTGTTTGCTGTTGATGTAGCCCTAAGCAGAGACTGGCGAGAATCACTTTCATGGAAAGGGCCTGCCAAGCTTCCAAAAAACTACAAGTTGCCTAAAATCTCAGCACACACTTTTTCACCCAATCTTGATGAAACTTTCAGGTAATGATCAGTACACCAATCTCACTTGGCTCGCCAAATTTCGTTCTTCTAGGTTAAACCCTTCGTTGGCAGTAACCGGTTTCATTTTGAGGTTTCACTCTGTTTTCTCCTATAGGGATACATGTATTTGGAACTCTAAATCAAACACGGTTTGTGCTAGCTCTTTGAAACTTGACACAATAAAGCAGTTTCAAGTTCTAACTCTATGGTTTGTTTGCTGTTGATGTAGCCCTAATCAGAGACTGGCGAGAATCACTTTCATGGAAAGGGCCTGCCAAGCTTCCAAAAAACTACGAGTTGCCTGAAATCTCAGCACACACTTTTTCACCCAATCTTGATGAAACTTTCAGGTAATAATCAGTACACCAATCCCACTTGGCTCGCCAAATTTCGTTCTTGTAGGTTAAACCGTTCATTGGCAGTAACCGGTTTCATTTTGAGGTTTCACTCTGTTTTCTCCTATAGGGATACATGTATTTGGAACTCTAAATCAAACACGGTTTGTGCTAGCTCTTTGAAACTTGACACAATAAAGCAGTTTCAAGTTCTATCTCGATGGTTTGTTTGCTGTTGATGTAGCTCTAAGGAGAGACTGGCGAGAATAACTTTCATGGAAAGGGCCTGCCAAGCTTCCAAAAAACTAAGAGTTTCCTGAAATCTCAGCACACACTTTTTCACCCAATCTTGATGAAACTTTCAGGTAATGATCAGTACACCAATCCCACTTGGCTCGCCAAATTTTGTTCTTCTAGGTTAAACCGTTCGTTGGCAGTAACCGGTTTCATTTTGAGGTTTCACTCTGTTTTCTCCTATAGGGATACATGTATTTGGAAGTCTAAATCAAACACGGTTTGTGCTAGCTCTTTGAAACTTGACACAATAAAGCAGTTTCAAGTTCTATCTCTATGGTTTGTTTGCTGTTGATGTAGCCCTAAGCAGCGACTGGCGAGAATCACTTTCATGGAAAGGGCCTGCCAAGCTTCCAAAAAACTACGAGTTGCCTGAAATCTCAGCACACACTTTTTCACCCAATCTTGATGAAACTTTCAGGTAATGATCAGTACACCAATCCCACTTTGCTCGCCAAATTTCGTTCTTCTAGTTTAAACCATTCGTTTGCAGTAACCGGTTTCATTTTGAGGTTTCACTCTGTTTTTCCCTATAGGGATACATGTATTTGGAAGTCTAAATCAAACACGGTTTGTGCTAGCTCTTTGAAACTTGACACAATAAAGCAGTTTCAAGTTCTATCTCTATGGTTTGTTTGCTGTTGATGTAGCCCTAAGCAGAGACTGGCGAGAATCACTTTCATGGAAAGGGCCTGCCAAGCTTCCAAAAAACTACGAGTTGCCTGAAATCTCAGCACACACTTTTTCACCCAATCTTGATGAAACTTTCAGGTAATGATCAGTATACCAATCCCACTTTGCTCGCCAAATTTCGTTCTTCTAGGTTAAACCATTCGTTTGCAGTAAACGGTTTCATTTTGAGGTTTCACTCTGTTTTTCCCTATAGGGATACATGTATTTGGAAGTCTAAATCAAACACGGTTTGTGCTAGCTCTTTGAAACTTGACACAATAAAGAAGTTTCAAGTTCTATCTCTATGGTTTGTTTGCTGTTGATGTAGCCCTAAGCAGAGACTGGCGAGAATCACTTTCATGGAAAGGGCCTGCCAAGCTTCCAAAAAACTACGAGTTGCCTGAAATCTCAGCACACACTTTTTCACCCAATCTTGATGAAACTTTCAGGTAATGATCAGTACTCCAATCCCACTTGGCTCGCAAAATTTCGTTCTTCTAGGTTAAACCGTTCGTTGGCAGTAACCGGTTTCATTTTGAGGTTTCACTCTGTTTTCTCCTATAGGGATACATGTATGTGGAAATCTGAATCAAACACGGTTTGTGCTAGCTCTTTGAAACTTGACACAATAAAGCAGTTTCAAGTTCTATCTCTATGGTTTGTTTGCTGTTGATGTAGCCCTAAGCAGAGACTGGCGAGAATCACTTTCATGGAAAGGGCCTGCCAAGCTTCCAAAAAACTAAGAGTTTCCTGAAATCTCAGCACACACTTTTTCACCCAATCTTGATGAAACTTTCAGGTAATGATCAGTACACCAATCCCACTTGGCTCGCCAAATTTCGTTCTTCTAGGTTAAACCGTTCGTTGGCAGTAACCGGTTTCATTTTGAGGTTTCACTCTTTTTTCTCCTATAGGGATACATGTATTTGGAACTCTAAATCAAACACGGTTTGTGCTAGC
Source organism: Ictidomys tridecemlineatus (assembly GCF_052094955.1). Classification (NCBI taxonomy): domain Eukaryota; kingdom Metazoa; phylum Chordata; class Mammalia; order Rodentia; family Sciuridae; genus Ictidomys; species Ictidomys tridecemlineatus. Next base: position 9,512 of record NW_027524944.1, read on the forward strand.
TCTTTGAAACTTGACACAATAAAGCAGTTTCAAGTTCTATCTCTATGGTTTGTTTGCTGTTGATGTAGCCCTAAGCAGAGACTGGCGAGAATCACTTTCATGGAAAGGGAGTGCTAAGCTTCCAAAAAACTACGAGTTGCCTGAAATCTCAGCACACACTTTTTCACCCAATCTTGATGAAACTTTCAGGTAATGATCAGTACACCAATCCCACTTGGCTCGCCAAATTTCGTTCTTCTAGGTTAAACCGTTCGTTGGCAAGTAACCGGTTTCATTTTGAGGTTTCACTCTGTTTTCTTCTATAGGGATACTTGTATTTGGAACTCTAAATCAAACACGGTTTGTGCTAGCTCTTTGAAACTAGACACAATAAAGCAGTTTCAAGTTCTATCTCTATGGTTTGTTTGCTGTTGATGTAGCCCTAAGCAGAGACTGGCGAGAATCACTTTCATGGAAAGGGCCTGCCAAGCTTCCAAAAAACTACAAGTTGCCTGAAATCTCAGCACACACTTTTTCACCCAATCTTGATGAAACTTTCAGGTAATGATCAGTACACCAATCTCACTTGGCTCGCCAAATTTCGTTCTTCTAGGTTAAACCCTTCGTTGGCAGTAACCGGTTTCATTTTGAGGTTTCACTCTGTTTTCTCCTATAGGGATACATGTATTTGGAACTCTAAATCAAACACGGTTTGTGCTAGCTCTTTGAAACTTGACACAATAAAGCAGTTTCAAGTTCTAACTCTATGGTTTGTTTGCTGTTGATGTAGCCCTAATCAGAGACTGGCGAGAATCACTTTCATGGAAAGGGCCTGCCAAGCTTCCAAAAAACTACGAGTTGCCTGAAATCTCAGCACACACTTTTTCACCCAATCTTGATGAAACTTTCAGGTAATAATCAGTACACCAATCCCACTTGGCTCGCCAAATTTCGTTCTTGTAGGTTAAAACCGTTCATGTGGCAGTAACCGGTTTCATTTTGAGGTTTCACTCTGTTTTCTCCTATAGGGATACATGTATTTGGAACTCTAAATCAAACACGGTTTGTGCTAGCTCTTTGAAACGTGACACAATAAAGCCGTTTCAAGTTCTATCTCTATGGTTTGTTTGCTGTTGATGTAGCCCTAAGCAGAGACTGGCGAGAATCACTTTCATGGAAAGGGCCTGCCAAGCTTCCAAAAAACTACGAGTTGCCTGAAATCTCAGCACACACTTTTTCACCCAATCTTGATGAAACTTTCAGGTAATGATCAGTACACCAATCTCACTTGGCTCGCCAAATTTCGTTCTTCTAGGTTTAAACCGTTCGTTGGCAGTAACCGGTTTCATTTTGAGGTTTCACTCTGTTTTCTCCTATAGGGATGCATGTATTTGGAACTCTAAATCAAACACGGTTTGTGCTAGCTCTTTGAAACTTGACACAATAAAGCAGTTTCAAGTTCTAACTCTATGCTTTGTTTGCTGTTGATGTAGCCCTAAGCAGAGACTGGCGAGAATCACTTTCATGGAAAGGGCCTGCCAAGCTTCCAAAAAACTACGAGTTGCCTGAAATCTCAGCACACACTTTTTCACCCAATCTTGATGAAACTTTCAGGTAATGATCAGTACAGTAATCCCACTTGGCTCGCCAAATTTCGTCCTTCTCGGTTAAAACCGTTCGTTGGCCCGGTTTCATTTTGAGGTTTCACTCTGTTTTCTCCTATAGGGATACATGTATTTGGAACTCTAAATCAAACACGGTTTGTGCTAGCTCTTTGAAACTTGACACAATAAAGCAGTTTCAAGTTCTATCTCTATGGTTTGTTTGCTGTTGATGTAGCCCTATGCAGAGACTGGCGAGAATCACTTTCATGGAAAGGGCCTGCCAAGCTTCCAAAAAACTACGAGTTGCCTGATATCTCAGCACACACTTTTTCACCCAATCTTGATTAAACTTTCAGGTAATCATCAGTACACCAATCCCACTTGGCTCGCCAAATTTCGTTCTTCTAGGTTAAACCCTTCGTTGGCAGTAACCGGTTTCATTTTGAGGTTTCACTCTGTTTTCTCTTATAGGGATACATGTATTTGGAACTCTAAATCAAACACGGTTTGTGCTAGCTCTTTGAAACTTGACACAATAAAGAAGTTTCAAGTTCTATCTCTATGGTTTGTTTGCTGTTGATGTAGCCCTAAGCAGAGACTGGCGAGAATCACTTTCAAGGAAAGGGCCTGCCAAGCTTCCAAAAATCTACGAGTTGCCTGAAATCTCAGCACACACTTTTTCACCCAATCTTGATGAAACTTTCAGGTAATGATCAGTACACCAATCTCACTTGGCTCGCCCAATTTCGTTCTTCTAGGTTAAACCCTTCGTTGGCAGTAACCGGTTTCATTTTGAGGTTTCACTCTGTTTTCTCCTATAGGGATACATGTATTTGGAACTCTAAATCAAACACGGTTTGTGCTAGCTCTTTGAAACTTGACACAATAAAGCAGTTTCAAGTTCTAACTCTATGGTTTGTTTGCTGTTGATGTAGCCCTAAGCAGAGACTGGCGAGAATCACTTTCATGGAAAGGGCCTGCCAAGCTTCCAAAAAACTACGAGTTGCCTGAAATCTCAGCACACACTTTTTCACTCAATCTTGATGAAACTTTCAGGTAAAGATCAGTACACCAATCCCACTAGGCTCGCCAAATTTCGTTCTTCTAGGTTAAACCGTTCGTTGGCAGTAACCGGTTTCATTTTGAGGTTTCACTCTGTTTTCTCCTATAGGGATAAATGTATTTGGAACTCTAAATCAAACACGGTTTGTGCTAACTCTTTGAATCTTGACACAATAAAGCAGTTTCAAGTTCTATCTCTATGGTTTGTTTGCTGTTGATGTAGCCCTAAGCAGAGACTGGCGAGAATCAGTTTCATGGAAAGGGCCTGCCAAGCTTCCAAAAAACTACGAGTTGCCTGAAATCTCAGCACACACTTTTTCACCCAATCTTGATGAAACTTTCAGGTAATGATCACTACACCAATCCCACTTGGCTCGCCAAATTTCGTTCTTCTAGTTTAAACCGTTCGTTGGCAGTAACCGGTTTCATTTTGAGGTTTCACTCTGTTTTCTCCTATAGGGATACATGTATTTGGAACTCTAAATCAAACACGGTTTGTGCTAGCTCTTTGAAACTTGACACAATAAAGTAGTTTCAAGTTCTATCTCTATGGTTTGTTTGCTGTTGATGTAGCCCTAAGCAGAGACTGGCGAGAATCACTTTCATGGAAAGGGCCTGCCAAGCTTCCAAAAAACTACGAGTTACCTGAAATCTCAGCACACACTTTTTCACCCAATCTTGATGAAACTTTCAGGTAATCATCAGTACACCAATCCCACTTGGCTCGCCAAATTTCGTTCTTCTAGGTTAAACCGTTCGTTGGCAGTAACCGGTTTCATTTTGAGGTTTCACTCTGTTTTCTCCTATAGGGATACATGTATTTGGAACTCTAAATCAAACACGGTTTGTGCTAGCTCTTTGAAACTTGACACAATAAAGAAGTTTCAAGTTCTATCTCTATGGTTTCTTTGCTGTTGATGTAGCCCTAAGCAGAGACTGGCGAGAATCACTTTCAAGGAAAGGGCCTGCCAAGCTTCCAAAAAACTACGAGTTGCCTGAAATCTCAGCACACACTTTTTCACCCAATCTTGATGAAACTTTCAGGTAAAGATCAGTACACCAATCCCACTAGGCTCGCCAAATTTCGTTCTTCTAGGTTAAACCGTTCGTTGGCAGTAACCGGTTTCATTTTGAGGTTTCACTCTGTTTTCTCCTATAGGGATAAATGTATTTGGAACTCTAAATCAAACACGGTTTGTGCTAACTCTTTGAATCTTGACACAATAAAGCAGTTTCAAGTTCTATCTCTATGGTTTGTTTGCTGTTGATGTAGCCCTAAGCAGAGACTGGCGAGAATCAGTTTCATGGAAAGGGCCTGCCAAGCTTCCAAAAAACTACGAGTTGCCTGAAATCTCAGCACACACTTTTTCACCCAATCTTGATGAAACTTTCAGGTAATGATCACTACACCAATCCCACTTGGCTCGCCAAATTTCGTTCTTCTAGTTTAAACCGTTCGTTGGCAGTAACCGGTTTCATTTTGAGGTTTCACTCTGTTTTCTCCTATAGGGATACATGTATTTGGAACTCTAAATCAAACACGGTTTGTGCTAGCTCTTTGAATCTTGACACAATAAAGCAGTTTCAAGTTCTATCTCTATGGTTTGTTTGCTGTTGATGTAGCCCTAAGCAGAGACTGGCGAGAATCACTTTCATGGAAAGGGCCTGCCAAGCTTCCAAAAAACTACGAGTTGCCTGAAATCTCAGCACACACTTTTTCACCCAATCTTGATGAAACTTTCAGGTAATGATCACTACACCAATCCCACTTGGCTCGCCAAATTTCGTTCTTCTAGTTTAAACCGTTCGTTGGCAGTAACCGGTTTCATTTTGAGGTTTCACTCTGTTTTCTCCTATAGGGATACATGTATTTGGAACTCTAAATCAAACACGGTTTGTGCTAGCTCTTTGAAACTTGACACAATAAAGCAGTTTCAAGTTCTATCTCTATGGTTTGTTTGCTGTTGATGTAGCCCTAAGCAGAGACTGGCGAGAATCACTTTCATGGAAAGGGCCTGCCAAGCTTCCAAAAAACTACGAGTTACCTGAAATCTCAGCACACACTTTTTCACCCAATCTTGATGAAACTTTCAGGTAATCATCAGTACACCAATCCCACTTGGCTCGCCAAATTTCGTTCTTCTAGGTTAAACCGTTCGTTGGCAGTAACCGGTTTCATTTTGAGGTTTCACTCTGTTTTCTCCTATAGGGATACATGTATTTGGAACTCTAAATCAAACACGGTTTGTGCTAGCTCTTTGAAACTTGACACAATAAAGAAGTTTCAAGTTCTATCTCTATGGTTTCTTTGCTGTTGATGTAGCCTAAGCAGAGACTGGCGAGAATCACTTTCAAGGAAAGGGCCTGCCAAGCTTCCAAAAAACTACGAGTTGCCTGAAATCTCAGCACACACTTTTTCACCCAATCTTGATGAAACTTTCAGGAAATGATCAGTACACCAATCTCACTTGGCTCGCCCAATTTCGTTCTTCTAGGTTAAAACCTTCGTTGGCAGTAACCGGTTTCATTTTGAGGTTTCACTCTGTTTTCTCCTATAGGGATACATGTATTTGGAACTCTAAATCAAACACGGTTTGTGCTAGCTCTTTGAAACTTGACACAATAAAGCAGTTTCAAGTTCTAACTCTATGGTTTGTTTGCTGTTGATGTAGCCCTAAGCAGAGACTGGCGAGAATCACTTTCATGGAAAGGGCCTGCCAAGCTTCCAAAAAACTACGAGTTGCCTGAAATCTCAGCACACACTTTTTCACCCAATCTTGATGAAACTTTCAGGTAAAGATCAGTACACGAATCCCACTAGGCTCGCCAAATTTCGTTCTTCTAGGTTAAACCGTTCGTTGGCAGTAACCGGTTTCATTTTGAGGTTTCACTCTGTTTTCTCCTATAGGGATGCATGTATTTGGAACTCTAAATCAAACACGGTTTGTGCTAGCTCTTTGAAACTTGACACAATAAAGAAGTTTCAAGTTCTAACTCTATGGTTTGTTTGCTGTTGATGTAGCCCTAAGCAGAGACTGGCGAGAATCACTTTCATGGAAAGGGCCTGCCAAGCTTCCAAAAAACTACGAGTTGCCTGAAATCTCAGCACACACTTTTTCACCCAATCTTGATGAAACTTTCAGGTAATGATCAGTACAGTAATCCCACTTGGCTCGCCAAATTTCGTCCTTCTCGGTTTAAACCGTTCGTTGGCAGTAACCGGTTTCATTTTGAGGTTTCACTCTGTTTTCTCCTATAGGGATACATGTATTTGGAACTCTAAATCAAACACGGTTTGTGCTAGCTCTTTGAAACTTGACACAATAAAGCAGTTTCAAGTTCTATCTCTATGGTTTGTTTGCTGTTGATGTAGCCCTATGCAGAGACTGGCGAGAATCACTTTCATGGAAAGGGCCTGCCAAGCTTCCAAAAAACTACGAGTTGCCTGAAATCTCAGCACACACTTTTTCACCCAATCTTGATTAAACTTTCAGGTAATCATCAGTACACCAATCCCACTTGGCTCGCCAAATTTCGTTCTTCTAGGTTAAACCATTCGTTGGCAGTAACCGGTTTCATTTTGAGGTTTCACTCTGTTTTCTCCTATAGGGATACATGTATTTGGAACTCTAAATCAAACACGGTTTGTGCTAGCTCTTTGAAACTTGACACAATAAAGAAGTTTCAAGTTCTATCTCTATGGTTTGTTTGCTGTTGATGTAGCCCTAAGCAGAGACTGGCGAGAATCACTTTCAAGGAAAGGGCCTGCCAAGCTTCCAAAAAACTACGAGTTGCCTGAAATCTCAGCACACACTTTTTCACCCAATCTTGATGAAACTTTCAGGTAATGATCAGTACACCAATCTCACTTGGCTCGCCCAATTTCGTTCTTCTAGGTTAAACCGTTCGTTGGCAGTAACCGGTTTCATTTTGAGGTTTCACTCTGTTTTCTCCTATAGGGATACATGTATTTGGAACTCTAAATCAAACACGGTTTGTGCTAGCTCTTTGAAACTTGACACAATAAAGCAGTTTCAAGTTCTAACTCTATGGTTTGTTTGCTGTTGATGTAGCCCTAAGCAGAGACTGGCGAGAATCACTTTCATGGAAAGGGCCTGCCAAGCTTCCAAAAAACTACGAGTTGCCTGAAATCTCAGCACACACTTTTTCACCCAATCTTGATGAAACTTTCAGGTAAAGGTCAGTACACCAATCCCACTAGGCTCGCCAAATTTCGTTCTTCTAGGTTAAACCGTTCGTTGGCAGTAACCGGTTTCATTTTGAGGTTTCACTCTGTTTTCTCCTATAGGGATAAATGTATTTGGAACTCTAAATCAAACACGGTTTGTGCTAACTCTTTGAATCTTGACACAATAAAGCAGTTTCAAGTTCTATCTCTATGGTTTGTTTGCTGTTGATGTAGCCCTAAGCAGAGACTGGCGAGAATCAGTTTCATGGAAAGGGCCTGCCAAGCTTCCAAAAAACTACGAGTTGCCTGAAATCTCAGCACACACTTTTTCACCCAATCTTGATGAAACTTTCAGGTAATGATCACTACACCAATCCCACTTGGCTCGCCAAATTTCGTTCTTCTAGTTTAAACCGTTCGTTGGCAGTAACCGGTTTCATTTTGAGGTTTCACTCTGTTTTCTCCTATAGGGATACATGTATTTGGAACTCTAAATCAAACACGGTTTGTGCTAGCTCTTTGAAACTTGACACAATAAAGCAGTTTCAAGTTCTATCTCTATGGTTTGTTTGCTGTTGATGTAGCCCTAAGCAGAGACTGGCGAGAATCACTTTCATGGAAAGGGCCTGCCAAGCTTCCAAAAAACTACGAGTTGCCTGAAATCTCAGCACACACTTTTTCACCCAATCTTGATGAAACTTTCAGTTAATGATCAGTACACCAATCCCACTTGGCTCGCCAAATTTCGTTCTACTCGGTTAAACCGTTCGTTGGCAGTAACCGGTTTCATTTTGAGGTTTCACTCTGTTTTCTCCTATAGGGATACATGTATTTGGAACTCTAAATCAAACACGGTTTGTGCTAGCTCTTTGAAACTTGACACAGTAAAGCAGTTTCAAGTTCTATCTCTATGGTTTGTTTGCTGTTGATGTAGCCCTAAGCAGAGACTGGCGAGAATCACTTTCATGGAAACTGCCTGCCAAGCTTCCAAAAAACTACGAGTTGCCTGAAATCTCAGCACACACTTTTTCACCCAATCTTGATGAAACTTTCAGGTAATGATCACTACAACAATCCCACGTGGCTCGCCAAATGTCGTCCTTCTCGGTTAAACCGTTCGTTGGCAGTAACCGGTTTCATTTTGAGGTTTCACTCTGTTTTCTCCTATAGGGATACATGTATTTGGAACTCTAAATCAAACACGGTTTGTGCTAGCTCTTTGAAACTTGACACAATAAAGCAGTTTCAAGTTCTATCTCTATGGTTTGTTTGCTGTTGATGTAGCCCAAAGCAGAGACTGGCGAGAATCCCTTTCATGGAAAGGGCCTGCCAAGCTTCCAAAAAACTACGAGTTGCCTGAAATCTCAGCACACACTTTTTCACCCAATCTTGATGAAACTTTCAGGTAATGATCAGTACACCAATCCCACTTGGCTCGCCAAATTTCGTTCTTCTAGGTTAAACCGTTCGTTGGCAGTAACCAGTTCCATTTTGAGGTTTCACTCTGTTTTCTCCTATAGGGATACATGTATTTGGAACTCTAAATCAAACACGGTTTGTGCTAGATCTTTGAAACTTGACACAATAAAGCAGTTTCAAGTTCTATCTCTATGGTTTGTTTGCTGTTGATGTAGCCCTAAGCAGAGACTGGCGAGAATCACTTTCATGGAAAGGGCCTGCTAAGCTTCCAAAAAACTACGAGTTGCCTGAAATCTCAGCACACTCTTTTTCACCCAATCTTGATGAAACTTTCAGGTAATGATCAGTACACCAATCTCACTTGGCTCGCCAAATTTCGTTCTTCTAGGTTAAACCGTTCGTTGGCAGTAACAGGTTTCATTTTGAGGTTTCACTCTGTTTTCTCCTATAGGGATACATGTATTTGGAAATCTAAATCAAACACGGTTTGTGCTAGCTCTTTGAATCTTGACACAATAAAGCAGTTTCAAGGTCTATCTCTATGGTTTGTTTGCTGTTGATGTAGCCCTAACTGGCGAGAATCACTTTCATGGAAAGGGCCTGCCAAGCTTCCAAAAAACAACGAGTTGCCTGAAATCTCAGTATACACTTTTTCACCCAATCATGATGAAACTTTCAGGTAATGATCAGTACACCAATCCCACTTGGCTCGCCAAATTTCGTTCTTCTAGGTTAAACCGTTCATTGGCAGTAACCGGTTTCATTTTGAGGTTTCACTCTGTTTTCTCCTATAGGGATACATGTATTTGGAACTCTAAATCAAACACGGTTTGTGCTAGCTCTTTGAAACTTGACACAATAAAGCAGTTTCAAGTTCTATCTCTATGGTTTGTTTGCTATTGATGTAGCCCTAAGCAGAGACTGGCGAGAATCACTTTCATGGAAAGGGCCTGCCAAGCTTCCAAAAAACTACGAGTTGCCTGAAATCTCAGCACACACTTTTTCACCCAATCTTGATTAAACTTTCAGGTAATCATCAGTACACCAATCCCACTTGGCTCACCAAATTTCGTTCTTCTAGGTTAAACCGTTCGTTGGCAGTAACCGGTTTCATTTTGAGGTTTCACTCTGTTTTCTCCTATAGGGATTCATGTATTTGAAATTCTAAATCAAACACGGTTTGTGCTAGCTCTTTGAAACTTGACACAATAAAGAAGTTTCAAGTTCTATCTCTATGGTTTGTTTGCTGTTGATGTAGCCCTAAGCAGAGACTGGCGAGAATCACTTTCATGGAAAGGGCCTGCCAAGCTTCCAAAAAACTACGAGTTGCCTGAAATCTCAGCACAGACTTTTTCACCCAATCTTGATGAAACTTTCAGGTAATGATCAGTACACCATTCCCACTTGGCTCGCCAAATTTCGTTCTTCTAGGTTAAACCGTTCGTTGGCAGTAACCAGTTCCATTTTGAGGTTTCACTCTGTTTTCTCCTATAGGGATACATGTATTTGGAACTCTAAATCAAACACGGTTTGTGAGAGCTCTTTGAAACGTGACACAATAAAGCAGTTTCAAGTTCTATCTCTATGGTTTGTTTGCTGTTGATGTAGCCTTATGCAGAGACTGGCGAGAATCACTTTCATGGAAAGGGCCTGCCAAGCTTCCAAAAAACTACGAGTTGCCTGAAATCTCAGCACACACTTTTTCACCCAATCTTGATGAAACTTTCAGGTAATGATCAGTACACCAATCTCACTTGGCTCGCCAAATTTCGTTCTTCTAGGTTAAACCGTTCGTTGGCAGTAACCGGTTTCATTTTGAGGTTTCACTCTGTTTTCTCCTATAGGGATACATGTATTTGGAACTCTAAATCAAACACGGTTTGTGCTAGCTCTTTGAAACTTGACACAATAAAGCAGTTTCAAGTTCTAACTCTATGGTTTGTTTGCTGTTGATGTAGCCCTAAGCAGAGACTGGCGAGAATCACTTTCATGGAAAGGGCCTGCCAAGCTTCCAAAAAACTACGAGTTGCCTGAAATCTCAGCACACACTTTTTCACCCAATCTTGATGAAACTTTCAGGTAAAGATCAGTACACCAATCCCACTAGGCTCGCCAAATTTCGTTCTTCTAGGTTAAACCGTTCGTTGGCAGTAACCGGTTTCATTTTGAGGTTTCACTCTGTTTTCTCCTATAGGGATAAATGTATTTGGAACTCTAAATCAAACACGGTTTGTGCTAGCTCTTTGAATCTTGACACAATAAAGCAGTTTCAAGTTCTATCTCTATAGTTTGTTTGCTGTTGATGTAGCCCTAAGCAGAGACTGGCGAGAATCAGTTTCATGGAAAGGGCCTGCCAAGCTTCCAAAAAACTACGAGTTGCCTGAAATCTCAGCACACACTTTTTCACCCAATCTTGATGAAACTTTCAGGTAATGATCACTACACCAATCCCACTTGGCTCGCCAAATTTCGTTCTTCTAGTTTAAACCGTTCGTTGGCAGTAACCGGTTTCATTTTGAGGTTTCACTCTGTTTTCTCCTATAGGGATACATGTATTTGGAACTCTAAATCAAACACGATTTGTGCTAGCTCTTTGAAACGTGACACAATAAAGCAGTTTCAAGTTCTATCTCTATGGTTTGTTTGCTGTTGATGTAGCCCTAAGCAGAGACTGGCTAGAATCACTTTCATGGAAAGGGCCTGCCAAGCTTCCAAAAAACTACGAGTTGCCTGAAATCTCAGCACACACTTTTTCACCCAATCTTGATTAAACTTTCAGGTAATCATCAGTACACCAATCCCACTTGGCTCGCCAAATTTCGTTCTTCTAGGTTAAACCGTTCGTTGGCAGTAACCGGTTTCATTTTGAGGTTTCACTCTGTTTTCTCCTATAGGGATACATGTATTTGGAACTCTAAATCAAACACGGTTTGTGCTAGCTCTTTGAAACTTGACACAATAAAGCAGTTTCAAGTTCTATCTCTATGGTTTGTTTGCTGTTGATGTAGCCCGAAGCAGAGACTGGCGAGAATCACTTTCATGGAAAGGGCCTGCCAAGCTTCCAAAAAACTACGAGTTGCCGGGAATCTCAGCACACACTTTTTCACCCAATCTTGATTAAACTTTCAGGTAATCATCAGTACACCAATCCCACTTGGCTTGCCTAATTTCGTTCTTCTAGGTTAAACCGTTCGTTGGCAGTAACCAGTTCCATTTTGAGGTTTCACTCTGTTTTCTCCTATAGGGATACATGTATTTGGAACTCTAAATCAAACACGGTTTGTGCTAGCTCTTTGAAACGTGACACAATAAAGCAGTTTCAAGTTCTATCTCTATGGTTTGTTTGCTGTTGATGTAGCCCTAAGCAGAGACTGGCGAGAATCACTTTCATGGAAAGGGCCTGCCAAGCTTCCAAAAAACTACGAGTTGCCTGAAATCTCAGCACACACTTTTTCACCCAATCTTGATGAAACTTTCAGGTAATGATCAGTACACCAATCTCACTTGGCTCGCCAAATTTCGTTCTTCTAGGTTAAACCGTTCGTTGGCAGTAACCGGTTTCATTTTGAGGTTTCACTCTGTTTTCTCCTATAGGGATACATGTATTTGGAACTCTAAATCAAACACGGTTTGTGCTAGCTCTTTGAAACTTGACACAATAAAGCAGTTTCAAGTTCTAACTCTATGGTTTGTTTGCTGTTGATGTAGCCCTAAGCAGAGACTGGCGAGAATCAATTTCATGGAAAGGGCCTGCCAAGCTTCCAAAAAACTACGAGTTGCCTGAAATCTCAGCACACACTTTTTCACCCAATCTTGATTAAACTTTCAGGTAATCATCAGTACACCAATCCCACTTGGCTCGCCAAATTTCGTTCTTCTAGGTTAAACCGTTCGTTGGCAGTAACCGGTTTCATTTTGAGGTTTCACTCTGTTTTCTCCTATAGGGATACATGTATTTGGAACTCTAAATCAAACACGGTTTGTGCTAGCTCTTTGAAACTTGACACAATAAAGAAGTTTCAAGTTCTATCTCTATGGTTTGTTTGCTGTTGATGTAGCCCTAAGCAGAGACTGGCGAGAATCACTTTCAAGGAAAGGGCCTGCCAAGCTTCCAAAAAACTACGAGTTGCCTGAAATCTCAGCACACACTTTTTCACCCAATCTTGAGGAAACTTTCAGGTAATGATCAGTACAATAATCCCACTTGGCTCGCCAAATTTCGTTCTTCTAGGTTAAACCGTTCGTTGGCATTAACCAGTTCCATTTTGAGGTTTCACTGTGTTTTCTCCTATAGGGATACATGTATTTGGAACTCTAAATCAAACACGATTTGTGCTAGCTCTTTGAAACGTGACACAATAAAGCAGTTTCAAGTTCTATCTCTATGGTTTGTTTGCTGTTGATGTAGCCCTAAGCAGAGACTGGCGAGAATCACTTTCATGGAAAGGGCCTGCCAAGCTTCCAAAAAACTACGAGTTGCCTGAAATCTCAGCACACACTTTTTCACCCAATCTTGATTAAACTTTCAGGTAATCATCAGTACACCAATCCCACTTGGCTCGCCAAATTTCGTTCTTCTAGGTTAAACCGTTCGTTGGCAGTAACCGGTTTCATTTTGAGGTTTCACTCTGTTTTCTCCTATAGGGATTCATGTATTTGGAATTCTAAATCAAACACGGTTTGTGCTAGCTCTTTGAAACTTGACACAATAAAGAAGTTTCAAGTTCTATCTCTATGGTTTGTTTGCTGTTGATGTAGCCCGAAGCAGAGACTGGCGAGAATCACTTTCATGGAAAGGGCCTGCCAAGCTTCCAAAAAACTACGAGTTGCCTGAAATCTCAGCACACACTTTTTCACCCAATCTTGATGAAACTTTCAGGTAATGATCAGTACACCAATCCCACTTGGCTCGCCAAATTTCGTTCTTCTAGGTTAAACCGTTCGTTGGCAGTAACCGGTTCCATTTTGAGGTTTCACTCTGTTTTCTCCTATAGGGATACATGTATTTGGAACTCTAAATCAAACACGGTTTGTGCTAGCTCTTTGAAACGTGACACAATAAAGCAGTTTCAAGTTCTCTCTCTATGGTTTGTTTGCTGTTGATGTAGCCCTAAGCAGAGACTGGCGAGAATCCCTTTCATGGAAAGGGCCTGCCAAGCTTCCAAAAAACTACGAGTTGCCTGAAATCTCAGCACACACTTTTTCACCCAATCTTGATTAAACTTTCAGGTAATCATCAGTACACCAATCCCACTTGGCTCGCCAAATTTCGTTCTTCTAGGTTAAACCGTTCGTTGGCAGTAACCGGTTTCATTTTGAGGTTTCACTCTGTTTTCTCCTATAGGGATACATGTATTTGGAACTCTAAATCAAACACGGTTTGTGCTAGCTCTTTGAAACTTGACACAATAAAGAAGTTTCAAGTTCTATCTCTATGGTTTGTTTGCTGTTGATGTAGCCCTAAGCAGAGACTGGCGAGAATCACTTTCAAGGAAAGGGCCTGCCAAGCTTCCAAAAAACTACGAGTTGCCTGAAATCTCAGCACACACTTTTTCACCCAATCTTGATGAAACTTTCAGGTAATGATCAGTACACCAATCCCACTTGGCTCGCCAAATTTCGTTCTTCTAGGTTAAACCGTTCGTTGGCAGTAACCGGTTTCATTTTGAGGTTTCACTCTGTTTTCTCCTATAGGGATACATGTATTTGGAACTCTAAATCAAACACGGTTTGTGCTAGCTCTTTGAAACTTGACACAATAAAGCAGTTTCAAGTTCTATCTCTATGGTTTGTTTGCTGTTGATGTAGCCCTAAGCAGAGACTGGCGAGAATCACTTTCATGGAAAGGGCCTGCCAAGCTTCCAAAAAACTACGAGTTTCCTGAAATCTCAGCACACACTTTTTCACCCAATCTTGATTAAACTTTCAGGTAATCATCAGTACACCAATCCCACTTGGCTCGCCAAATTTCGTTCTTCTAGGTTAAACCGTTCGTTGGCAGTAACCGGTTTCATTTTGAGGTTTCACTCTGTTTTCTCCTATAGGGATGCATGTATTTGGAACTCTAAATCAAACACGGTTTGTGCTAGCTCTTTGAAACTTGACACAATAAAGCAGTTTCAAGTTCTAACTCTATGGTTTGTTTGCTGTTGATGTAGCCCTAAGCAGAGACTGGCGAGAATCACTTTCATGGAAAGGGCCTGCCAAGCTTCCAAAAAACTACGAGTTGCCTGAAATCTCAGCACACACTTTTTCACCCAATCTTGATGAAACTTTCAGGTAATGATCAGTACAGCAATCCCACTTGGCTCGCCAAATTTCGTCCTTCTCGGTTAAACCGTTCGTTGGCAGTAACCGGTTTCATTTTGAGGTTTCACTCTGTTTTCTCCTATAGGGATACATGTATTTGGAACTCTAAATCAAACACGGTTTGTGCTAGCTCTTTGAAACTTGACACAATAAAGCAGTTTCAAGTTCTATCTCTATGGTTTGTTTGCTGTTGATGTAGCCCTAAGCAGAGACTGGCGAGAATCACTTTCATGGAAAGGGCCTGCCAAGCTTCCAAAAAACTACGAGTTGCCTGAAATCTCAGCACACACTTTTTCACCCAATCTTGATGAAACTTTCAGGTAATCATCAGTACACCAATCCCACTTGGCTCGACAAATTTCGTTCTTCTAGGTTAAACCGTTCGTTGGCAGTAACCGGTTTCATTTTGAGGTTTCACTCTGTTTTCTCCTATAGGGATACATGTATTTGGAACTCTAAATCAAACACGGTTTGTGCTAGCTCTTTGAAACTTGAAACAATAAAGAAGTTTCAAGTTCTATCTCTATGGTTTGTTTGCTGTTGATGTAGCCCTAAGCAGAGACTGGCGAGAATCACTTTCATGGAAAGGGCCTGCCAAGCTTCCAAAAAACTACGAGTTGCCTGAAATCTCAGCACACACTTTTTCACCCAATCTTGATGAAACTTTCAGGTAATGATCAGTACACCAATCTCACTTGGCTCGCCAAATTTCGTTCTTCTAGGTTAAACCGTTCGTTGGCAGTAACTGGTTTCATTTTGAGGTTTCACTCTGTTTTCTCCTATAGGGATACATGTATTTGGAACTCTAAATCAAACACGGTTTGTGCTAGCTCTTTGAATCTTGACACAATAAAGCAGTTTCAAGTTCTATCTCTATGGTTTGTTTGCTGTTGATGTAGCCCTAAGCAGAGACTGGCGAGAATCACTTTCATGGAAAGGGCCTGCCAAGCTTCCAAAAAACTACGAGTTGCCTGAAATCTCAGCACACACTTTTTCACCCAATCTTGATGAAACTTTCAGGTAATGATCAGTACACCAATCCCACTTGGCTCGCCAAATTTCGTTCTTCTAGGTTAAACCGTTCGTTGGCAGTAACCGGTTTCATTTTGAGGTTTCACTCTGTTTTCTCCTATAGGGATACATGTATTTGGAACTCTAAATCAAACACGGTTTGTGCTAGCTCTTTGAAACTTGACACAATAAAGCAGTTTCAAGTTCTATCTCTATGGTTTGTTTGCTGTTGATGTAGCCCTAAGCAGAGACTGGCGAGAATCACTTTCATGGAAAGGGCCTGCCAAGCTTCCAAAAAACTACGAGTTGCCTGAAATCTCAGCACACACTTTTTCACCCAATCTTGATTAAACTTTCAGGTAATCATCAGTACACCAATCCCACTTGGCTCGCCAAATTTCGTTCTTCTAGGTTAAACCGTTCGTTGGCAGTAACCGGTTTCATTTTGAGGTTTCACTCTGTTTTCTCCTATAGGGATACATGTATTTGGAACTCTAAATCAAACACGGTTTGTGCTAGCTCTTTGAAACTTGACACAATAAAGAAGTTTCAAGTTCTATCTCTATGGTTTGTTTGCTGTTGATGTAGCCCTAAGCAGAGACTGGCGAGAATCACTTTCAAGGAAAGGGCCTGCCAAGCTTCCAAAAAACTACGAGTTGCCTGAAATCTCAGCACACACTTTTTCACCCAATCTTGATGAAACTTTCAGGTAATGATCAGTACACCAATCCCACTTGGCTCGCCAAATTTCGTTCTTCTAGGTTAAACCGTTCGTTGGCATTAACCAGTTCCATTTTGAGGTTTCACTCTGTTTTCTCCTATAGGGATACATGTATTTGGAACTCTAAATCAAACACGGTTTGTGCTAGCTCTTTGAAACGTGACACAATAAAGCAGT
>NW_027524945.1:0-25976 GCF_052094955.1 Ictidomys tridecemlineatus
TAAGGAGAAAAAACAGAGTGAAACCGAAAAATGAAAACGGTTCCTGCAAATAAACGGTTTAACCTAGAAGAACGAAATTTGGTGATCCAAGTGGTTTTGGTGTACTGATCATTACCTGAAAGAATTATCAAGATTGGGTGAAAAAATGTTTGCTGAGATTTCAGGCAACTCGTAGTTTTTGGAAGCTTGGCAACCCCTTTCCATGAAAGTGATTTTCGCCAGTCTCTGCTTAGGGCTACATCAACAGCAAACAAATCATAGAGATAGAACTTGAAACTGCTTTATTGTGTCAAGTATCAAAGAGCAAGCACAAACCGTGTTTGATTTAGAGTTCCAAATACATGTATCCCTATAGGAGAAAACAGAGTGAAACCTAAAAATGAAAACGGTTACTGCAAACGAACGGTTTAACCTAGAAAACGATATTTGGTGAGCCAAGTGGTTTTGGTGTACTGACCATTACCTGAAAGAATCATCAAGATTGGGTGAAAAAATGTTTGCTGAGATTTAGGCAATTCGTATTTTTTTGGAAGCTTGGCAACCCCTTTCCATGAAAGTGATTTTCGCCAGTCCTCTGCTTAAAGACTACATCAATTGCAAACAAACCATAGAAATAGAACTTGAAACTGCTTTATTGTGTCAAGTTTCAAAGAGCTAGCACAAACCGTGTTTCATTTAGAGTTCCAAATACATGTATCCCTATAGGAGAAAACAGAGTGAAACCTAAAAATGAAAACGGTTACTGCAAACGAACGGTTTAACCTAGAAGAACGAAATTTGGTGAGCCAAGTGGTTTTGGTGTACTGATCATTACCTGAAAGGATCATAAAGATTCGGTGAAAAAATATTTGCTGACATTTCAGGAAACTTGTAGTTTTTTGGAAGCTTGGCAACCCCTTTCCATGAAAGTGATTTTCGCCAGTCTCTGCTTAGGGCTACATCAACAGCAAAACAACCATAGAGATAGAACTTGAAACTGCTTTATTGTGTCAAGTTTCAAAGAGCTAGCACAAACCGTGTTTGATTTAGAGTTCCAAATACATGTATCCCTATAGGAGAAAACAGAGTGCAACCTAAAAATGAAAACGGTTCCTGCTAAGGAACGGTTTAACCCTAGAAGAATGAAATTTGGTGAGCCAAGTGGTTTTTGTGTACTGATCATTACCTGTAAGACTCATCAAGATTGGTGAAAAAATGTTTGCTGAGATTTCAGGCAACTCGTAGTTTTTTGGAAGCTTGGCAACCCTTTTTATGAAAGTGATTTTCGCCAGTCTCTGCTTAGGGCTACATAAACAGCAAACAAACCATAAAGATAGAACTTGAAAACTGCTTTATTGTGTCAAGTTTCAAAGAGCTAGCACAAACCGTGTTTGATTTAGAGTTGCAAATACATGTATCCCTATAGGGGAAAACAGAGTGAAACCTAAAAATGAAAACGGTTACTGCAAACGAACGGTTTAACCTAGAAGAACGAAATTTGGTGAGCCAAGTGGTTTTGGTGTACTGATCATTACCTGAAAGAATCATCAAGATTGGGTGAAAAAATGTTTGCTGAGGTTTCAGGCAACGCGTAGTTTTTTGGAAGCTTGGCAACCCCTTTTCATGAAACTGATTTTTCCCAGTTTCTGCTTAGGGCTACGTCAACAGCAAACAAATTATAGAGATAGAACTTGAAACTGCTTTATGGTGTCAAGTTTCAAAGCGCTAGCACAAACCGTGTTTGATTTAGAGTTCCAAATACTTCTATCCCTATCGGAGAAAACAGAGTGAAACCTAAAAATGAAAACGGTTACTGCAATCGAACGGTTTAACCTAGAAGAACGAAATTTGGTGAGCCAAGTAGTTTTCGTGTGCTGATCATTACCTGAAAGAATCATCAAGATCGGGTGAAAAAATGTTTGCTGAGATTTCAGGCAACTCGTAGTTGTTTGGAAACTTGGCAACCCCTTTCCATGAAAGTGATTTTCGCCAGTCTCTGCTTAGGGCTACATCAACAGCAAACAAACCATAGAGAAAGAACTTGAAACTGCTTTATTGTGTCAAGTTTCAAAGAGCTAGCACAAACCTTGTTGATTTAGAGTTCAAATACATGTATCCAAATAGGAGAAAACAGAGTGAAACCTAAAAATGAAAACGGTTCGTGCAAACGAACGGTTTAACCTAGAAGAACGAAATTTGGTGAGCCAAGTGGTTTTGGTGTACTGATAATACCTGAAAGAATCATCAAGATTGGGTGAAAAAATATTTGCTGAGATTTCAGGCACTCGTAGTTTTTTGGAAGCTTGGCAACACCTTTCCATGAAAGTGATTTTCGCCAGTCTCTGCTTAGGGCTACATCAACAGCAAACAAACCATAGAGATAGAACTTGAAACTGCTTTCTTGTGTCAAGTTTCAAAGAGCTAGCACAAACCGTGTTTGATTTAGAGTTCCAAATACATGTATCCCTAAAAGAGAAAACAGAGTGAAACCTAAAAATGAAAACAGTTACTGCAAACGACGGTTTTAACCTATAAGAACGAAATTTGGTGAGCCAAGTGGTTTTGGTGTTCTGATCATTACCTGAAAGAATCATCAAGATTGGGTGAAAAAATGTTTGCTGAGATTTCAGACAACTCGTAGTTTTTTGGAAGCTTAGCAACCCCTTTCCATGAAAGTGATTTTGCCACTCTCTGCTTAGGGCTACATCAACAGCAAACAAAATATTGAGATAGAACTTGAAACTGCTTTATTGTGTCAAGTTTCAAAGAGCTAGCAGAAACCGTGTTTCACTTAGAGTTCCAAATACATGTATCCCTATAGGAGAAAACAGAGTGAAACCTAAAAATGAAAACGGTTACTGCAAACGAACGGTTTAACCTAGAAGAACGAAATTTGGTGAGCCAAGTGGTTTTATTGTTCTGATCATTACCTGAAAGAATCAACAAGTTTGGGTGAAAAAATGTTTGCTTAGATTTCAGGCAACCTGTAGTTTTTTGGAAGCTTGGCAACCCCTTTCCATGAAAGTGATTTTCGCCAGTCTCTGCTTAGGGCTACATCAACAGCAAACAAACCATAGAAATAGAACTTGAAACTGCTTTATTGTGTCAAGTTTCAAAGAGCTAGCACAAACCGTGTTTGATTTAGAGTTCCAAATACATGTATCCCTATAGGAGAAAACAGAGTGAAACCTAAAAATGAAAACGGTTACTGAAAACGAACGGTTTAACCTAGAAGAACGAAATTTGGTGAGCCAAGTGGTTTTGGTGTACTGATCATTACCTGAAAGGATCATAAAGATTCGGTGAAAAAATATTTGCTGACATTTCAGGAAACTTGTAGTTTTTTGGAAGCTTGGCAACCCCTTTCCATGAAAGTGATTTTCGCCAGTCTCTGCTTAGGGCTACATCAACAGCAAAACAACCATAGAGATAGAACTTGAAACTGCTTTATTGTGTCAAGTTTCAAAGAGCTAGCACAAACCGTGTTTGATTTAGAGTTCCAAATACATGTATCCCTATAGGAGAAAACAGAGTGCAACCTAAAAATGAAAACGGTTCCTGCTAAGGAACGGTTTAACCTAGAAGAATGAAATTTGGTGAGCCAAGTGGTTTTTGTGTACTGATCATTACCTGTAAGACTCATCAAGATTGGGTGAAAAAATGTTTGCTGAGATTTCAGGCAACTCGTAGTTTTTTGGAAGCTTGGCAACCCCTTTTTATGAAAGTGATTTTCGCCAGTCTCTGCTTAGGGCTACATAAACAGCAAACAAACCATAAGATAGAACTTGAAACTGCTTTATTGTGTCAAGTTTCAAAGAGCTAGCACAAACCGTGTTTGATTTAGAGTTGCAAATACATGTATCCCTATAGGGGAAAACAGAGTGAAACCTAAAAATGAAAACGGTTACTGCAAACGAACGGTTTAACCTAGAAGAACGAAATTTGGTGAGCCAAGTGGTTTTGGTGTACTGATCATTACCTGAAAGAATCATCAAGATTGGGTGAAAAAATGTTTGCTGAGGTTTCAGGCAACGCGTAGTTTTTTGGAAGCTTGGCAACCCCTTTTCATGAAACTGATTTTTCCCAGTTTCTGCTTAGGGCTACGTCAACAGCAAACAAATTATAGAGATAGAACTTGAAACTGCTTTATGGTGTCAAGTTTCAAAGCGCTAGCACAAACCGTGTTTGATTTAGAGTTCCAAATACTTCTATCCCTATCGGAGAAAACAGAGTGAAACCTAAAAATGAAAACGGTTACTGCAATCGAACGGTTTAACCTAGAAGAACGAAATTTGGTGAGCCAAGTAGTTTTCGTGTGCTGATCATTACCTGAAAGAATCATCAAGATCGGGTGAAAAAATGTTTGCTGAGATTTCAGGCAACTCGTAGTTGTTTGGAAACTTGGCAACCCCTTTCCATGAAAGTGATTTTCGCCAGTCTCTGCTTAGGGCTACATCAACAGCAAACAAACCATAGAGAAAGAACTTGAAACTGCTTTATTGTGTCAAGTTTCAAAGAGCTAGCACAAACCTTGTTTGATTTAGAGTTCAAATACATGTATCCAAATAGGAGAAAACAGAGTGAAACCTAAAAATGAAAACGGTTCGTGCAAACGAACGGTTTAACCTAGAAGAACGAAATTTGGTGAGCCAAGTGGTTTTGGTGTACTGATCATTACCTGAAAGAATCATCAAGATTGGGTGAAAAAATATTTGCTGAGATTTCAGGCACTCGTAGTTTTTTGGAAGCTTGGCAACACCTTTCCATGAAAGTGATTTTCGCCAGTCTCTGCTTAGGGCTACATCAACAGCAAACAAACCATAGAGATAGAACTTGAAACTGCTTTCTTGTGTCAAGTTTCAAAGAGCTAGCACAAACCGTGTTTGATTTAGAGTTCCAAATACATGTATCCCTAAAAGAGAAAACAGAGTGAAACCTAAAAATGAAAACAGTTACTGCAAACAAACGGTTTAACCTATAAGAACGAAATTTGGTGAGCCAAGTGGTTTTGGTGTTCTGATCATTACCTGAAAGAATCATCAAGATTGGGTGAAAAAATGTTTGCTGAGATTTCAGACAACTCGTAGTTTTTTGGAAGCTTAGCAACCCCTTTCCATGAAAGTGATTTTTGCCACTCTCTGCTTAGGGCTACATCAACAGCAAACAAAAATATTGAGATAGAACTTGAAACTGCTTTATTGTGTCAAGTTTCAAAGAGCTAGCAGAAACCGTGTTTCACTTAGAGTTCCAAATACATGTATCCCTATAGGAGAAAACAGAGTGAAACCTAAAAATGAAAACGGTTACTGCAAACGAACGGTTTAACCTAGAAGAACGAAATTTGGTGAGCCAAGTGGTTTTATTGTTCTGATCATTACCTGAAAGAATCAACAAGTTTGGGTGAAAAAATGTTTGCTTAGATTTCAGGCAACCTGTAGTTTTTTGGAAGCTTGGCAACCCCTTTCCATGAAAGTGATTT
This sequence comes from Ictidomys tridecemlineatus, assembly GCF_052094955.1. Taxonomy (NCBI): domain Eukaryota; kingdom Metazoa; phylum Chordata; class Mammalia; order Rodentia; family Sciuridae; genus Ictidomys; species Ictidomys tridecemlineatus. The sequence continues at coordinate 5,459 of NW_027524945.1, forward strand.
TCGCCAGTCTCTGCTTAGGGCTACATCAACAGCAAACAAACCATAGAAATAGAACTTGAAACTGCTTTATTGTGTCAAGTTTCAAAGAGCTAGCACAAACCGTGTTTGATTTAGAGTTCCAAATACATGTATCCCTATAGGAGAAAACAGAGTGAAACCTAAAAATGAAAACGGTTACTGAAAACGAACGGTTTAACCTAGAAGAACGAAATATGGTGAGCCAAGTGGTTTTGGTGTACTTATCATTACCTGAAAGACTCATCAATATTGGGTGAAAAAATGTTTGCTGAGATTTCAGGCAACCTGTAGTTTTTTGGAAGCTTGGCAACACCTTTCCATGAAAGTGATTTTCACCAGTCTCTGCTTAGGGCTACATCAACAGCAAACAAACCATAGAGATAGAATTTGAAACTGCTTTATTGTGTCAAGTTTCAAAGAGCTTGCACAAACCGTGTTTCATTTAGAGTTCCAAATACATGTATCCCTATAGGAGAAAACAGAGTGAAACCTAAAAATGAAAACGGTTACTGCAAACGAACGGTTTAACCTAGAAGAACGAAATTTGGTGAGCAAAGTGGTTTTGGTGTACTGATCATTACCTCACAGGATCATAAAGATTCGGTGAAAAAATATTTGCTGACATTTCAGGAAACTTGTAGTTTTTTGGAAGCTTGGCAACCCCTTTCCATGAAAGTGATTTTCGCCAGTCTCTGCTTAGGGCTACATCAACAGCAAAACAACCATAGAGATAGAACTTGAAACTGCTTTATTGTGTCAAGTTTCAAAGAGCTAGCACAAACCGTGTTTGATTTAGAGTTCCAAATACATGTATCCCTATAGGAGAAAACAGAGTGAAACCTAAAAATGAAAACGGTTCCTGCTAAGGAACGGTTTAACCTAGAAGAATGAAATTTGATGAGCCAAGTGGTTTTGATGTACTGATCATTACCTGTAAGACTCATCAAGATTGGGTGAAAAAATGTTTGCTGAGGTTTCTGGAAACGCGTAGTTTTTTGGAAGCTTGGCAACCCCTTTCCATGAAAGCGATTTTCGCCAGTCTCTGCTTAGGGCTACATCAACAGCAAACAAATTATAGAGATAGAACTTGAAACTGCTTTATGGTGTCAAGTTTCAAAGAGCTAGCACAAACCGTGTTCGATTTAGAGTTCCAAATACTTCTATCCCTATAGGAGAAAACAGAGTGAAACCTAAAAATGAAAACGGTTACTGCAATCGAACGGTTTAACCTAGAAGAACGAAATTTGGTGAGCCAAGTAGTTTTCGTGTGCTGATCATTACCTGAAAGAATCATCAAGATTGGGTGAAAAAATTTTTGCTGAGATTTCAGGCAACACGTAGTTGTTTGGAAACTTGGCAACCCCTTTCCATGAAAGTGATTTTCGCCAGTCTCTGCTTAGGGCTACATCAACAGCAAACCAACCATAGAAATAGAACTTGAAACTGCTCTATTGTGTCAAGTTTCAAAGAGCTAGCACAAACCTTGTTTGATTTAGAGTTCAACTACATGTATCCCAATAGGAGAAAACAGAGTGAAACCTAAAAATGAAAACGGTTCGTGCAAACGAACGGTTTAACCTAGAAGAACGAAATTTGGTGAGCCAAGTGGTTTTGGTGTACTGATCATTACCTGAAAGAATCATCAAGGTTGGGTAAAAAATGTTTGCTGAGATTTTAGGCAATTCGTATTTTTTTGGAAGCTTGGCAACCCCTTTCCATGAAAGTGATTTTCGCCAGTCTCTGCTTAAAGACTACATCAATTGCAAACAAACCATAGAAATAGAACTTGAAACTGCTTTATTGTGTCAATTTTCAAGAGCTAGCACAAACCGTGTTTGATTTAGAGTTCCAAATACATGTATCCCTATAGGAGAAAACAGAGTGAAACCTAAAAATGAAAACGGTTACTGCAAACGAACGGTTTAACCTAGAAGAACGAAATTTGGTGAGCCAAGTGGTTTTGGTGTACTGATCATTACCTCAAAGGATCATAAAGATTCGGTGAAAAAATATATGCTGACATTTCAGGAAACTTGTAGTTTTTTGGAAGCTTGGCAACCCCTTTCCATGAAAGTGATTTTCGCCAGTCTCTGCTTAGGGCTACATCAACAGCAAAACAACCATAGAGATAGAACTTGAAACTGCTTTATTGTGTCAAGTTTCAAAGAGCTAGCACAAACCGTGTTTGATTTAGAGTTCCAAATACATGTATCCCTATAGGAGAAAACAGAGTGAAACCTAAAAATGAAAACGGTTCCTGCTAAGGAACGGTTTAACCTATAAGAAAGAAATTTGGTGAGCCAAGTGGTTTTGGTGTACTGATCATTACCTGAAAAAATCATCAAGATTGGGTGAAAAAATGTTTGCTGAGATTTCAGGCAACTCGTAGTTGTTTGGAAGCTTAGCAACCCCTTTCCATGAAAGTGATTTTTGCCACTCTCTGCTTATGGCTACATCAACAGCAAACAAAATATTGAGATAGAACTTGAAACTTCTTTATTGTGTCAAGTTTCAAAGAGCTAGCACAAACCGTGTTTGATTTAGAGTTCCAAATACATGTATCCCTATAGGAGAAAACAAAGTGAAAACTAAATATGAAAAAGGTAACTGCAAATGAAGGGTTTAACCTAGAAGAACGAAATTTGGTGAGCCAAGTGGTTTTTGTGCACTGATCATTACCTGAAAGAATCATCAGGTTTGGGTGAAAAAATATTTGTTGAGGTTTCTGACAACTCCTAGTTTTTTGGAAGCTTGGCATCCCTTTCCATGAAACTGATTTTTGCCAGTCTCTGCTTAGTGCTACATCAACAGCAAACAAACCATAGAGATAGAAATTGAAACTGCTTTATTGTGTCAAGTTTCAAAGAGCTAACAGAAACCGTGTTTCATTTAGATTTCCAAATACATGTATCCCTATAGGAGAAAACAGAGTGAAACCTAAAAATGAAAACGGTTACTACAAACGAACGGTTTAACCTAGAGGGACGAAATTTTGTGAGCCCACTGGTTTGGTGTGCTGATCATTACCTGAAAGAATCATCAAGATTGGGTGAAAAAATGTTTGCTGATTTCAGGCAAATTGTAGTTTTTTGGAAGGTTGGCAACCCCTTTCCATGAAAGTGATTTTCTCCACTCTCTGCTTAGGGCTACATCAACAGCAAACAAACCATAGAGATAGAACTTGAAACTGCTTTCTTGTGTCAAGTAACAAAGAGCTAGCACAAACCATGTTTGATTTAGAGTTCCAAATACATGTATTTGTATAGGAGAAAACAGATTGAAACCTAGAAATGATAACGGTTACTGCAAACGAACGGTTTAACCTAGAAAAACGAAATTTGGTGAGTCAAGTGGTTTTGGTGTACTGATCATTACCTGAAAGACTCATCAAGATTGGGTGAAAAAATGTTTGCTGAGATTTCAGGGAACTCGTAGTTTTTTGGAAGCTTGGCAACCCCTTTCCAAGAACGTGATTTTCGCCAGTCTCTGCTTAGGGCTACATCAACAGCAAACAAACCATAGAGATAGAACTTGATACTGCTTTATTGCGTCAAGTTTCCAAGAGCTAGCACAAACCGTGTTTAATTAGGGTTCCAAATACATGTATCCCTATAGGAGAAAACAGAATGAAACCCAAAAATGAAAACGGTTACTGCAAACGAACGGTTTAACCTAGAAGAACTAAATTTGGTGAGCCAAGTTGTTTTGGTGTACTGATCATTACCTGAAAGAATCATCAAGATTGGGTGAAAAAATGTTTGCTGAGGTTTCAGGAAACGCGTAGTTTTTTGGAAGCTTGGCAAACCCTTTCCATGAAACTGATTTTTCCCAGTCTCTGCTTAGGGCTACATCAACAGCAAACAAACCATAGAGATAGAACTTGAAACTGCTTTATGGTGTCAAGTTTCAAAGAGCTAGCACAAACCGTGTTCGATTTAGAGTTCCAAATACTTCTATCCCTATAGGAGAAAACAGAGTGAAACCTAAAAATGAAAACGGTTACTGCAATCGAACGGTTTAACCTAGAAGAACGAAATTTGGTGAGCCAAGTAGTTTTCGTGTGCTGATCATTACCTAAAAAAATCATCAAGATTGGGTGAAAAAATGTTTGCTGAGATTTCAGGGAACTCGTAGTTGTTTGGAAACTTGGCAACCCCTTTCCATGAAAGTGATTTTCGCCACTCTCTGCTTAGGGCTACATCAACAGCAAACAAACCATAGAGAAAAAACTTGAAACTGCTTTATTGTGTCAAGTTTCAAAGAGCTAGCACAAACCTTGTTTAATTTAGATTTCAAATACATGTATCCCAATAGGAGAAAACAGAGTGAAACCTAAAAATGAAAACGGTTACTGCAAACGAACGGTTTAACCTAGAAGAACGAAATTTGGTGAGCCAAGTGGTTTTGGTGTACTGATCATTACCTGAAAGAATCATCAAGATTCGGTGAAAAAATGTTTGCTGAGATTTCATTCACATCGTAGTTTTTTGGAAGCTTGGCAACCCCTTTCTATAAAAGTGATTTTCGCCAGTCTCTGCTTTGGGCTACATCAACAGCAAACAAACCATAGAGATAGAACTTGAAACTGCTTTCTTGTGTCAAGTTTCAAAAAGCTAGCACAAACCGTGTTTGATTTAGAGTTCCAAATACATGTATCCCTAAAGGAGAAAACAGAGTGAAACCTAAAAATGAAAACGGTTACTACAAACGAACGGTTTAACCTAGAAGAACGAAATTTGGTGAGCCAAGTGGTTTTGGTGTTCTGATCATTACCTGAAAGAATCATCAAGATTGGGTGAAAAAATGTTTGCTGAGATTTCAGACAACTCGTAGTTTTTTGGAAGCTTAGCAACCCCTTTCCATGAAAGTGATTTTTGCCACTCTCTGCTTAGGGCTACATCAACAGCAAACAAAATATTGAGATAAAACTTGAAACTGCTTTATTGTGTCAAGTTTCAAAGAGCTAGCAGAAACCGTGTTTCACTTAGAGTTCCAAATACATGTATCCCTATAGGAGAAAACAGAGTGAAACCTAAAAATGAAAACGGTTACTGCAAACGAACGGTTTAAACTAGAAGAACGAAATTTGGTGAGCCAAGTGGTTTTGGTGTTCTGATCATTACCTGAAAGAATCATCAAGATTGGGTGATAAAATGTTTGCTGAGATTTCAGACAACTCGTAGTTTTTTGGAAGCTTGGCAACCTCTTCTATGAAAATGATATTCGCCAGTCTCTGCTTAGGGCTACACCAACGGCAAACAAACCATAGAGATAGAACTTGAAACTGCTTTATTATGTCAAGTTTCAAAGAGCTAGCACAAACCTTGTTTCTTTTAGAGTTCCAAATACATGTATCCCTATAGGAGAAAACAGAGTGAAACCTAAAAATTAAAGCGGTTACTGCAAACGACAGGTTTAATCTAGAAGAACGAAATTTGGTGAGCCAAGTGGTTTTGGTGTACTGATCATTACCTGAAAGAATCATCAAGATTGGTTGAAAAAATGTTTGCTGAGATTTCAGACAACTCGTACTTTTTTGGAAGCTTGGAAACCCCTTTCCATGAAAGTGATTTTCGCCAGTCTCTGCTTAGGGCTACATCAAGAGCAAAAAAACCATAGAGATAGAAATTGAAAATGCTTTATTGTGTCAAGTTTCATAGAGCTAGCAGAAACCGTGTTTGATTTAGAGTTTCAAATACATGTATCCCTACAGGAGAAAACAGAGTGAAACCTAAAAATGAACACGGTTACTGCAAACGACAGGTTTAATCTAGAAGAACGAAATTTGGTGAGCCAAGTGGTTTTGGTGTACTGATCATTACCTGAAAGAATCATCAGATTGGGTGAAAAAATGTTTCCTGAGATTTCAGACAACTCGTAGTTTTTTGGAAGCTTGGAAACTTCTTTTTATGAAAGTGATTTTCGCCAGTCTCTGCTTAGGGCTACATCAACAGCAAACAAACCATAGAGACAGAACTTGAAAATGCTTTATTGTGTCAAGTTTCAAAGAGCTAGCAGAAACCGTGTTTGATTTAGAGTTCCAAATACATGTATCCCTATAGGAGAAAACAGAGTGAAACCTAAAAATGAACACGGTTTCTGCAAACGAACGGTTTAACCTAGAAGAACAAAATTTGGTGAGCCATGTGGTTTTGGTGTACTGATCATTTCCTGAAAGAATCATCAAGATTGGGTGAAAAAATGTTTGCTGAGATTTCATGCAACTCGTAGTTTTTTGGAAGCTTGGCAACCCCTTTCCATGAAAGTGATTTTCGCCAGTCTCTGCTTAGGGCTACATCAACAGCAAACAAACCATAGAGATAGAACTTGAAACTGCTTTATTGTGTCAAGTTTCAAAGAGCTAGCACAAACCGTGTTTGATTTAGAGTTCCAAATACATGTATCCCTATAGGAGAAAACAGAGTGAAACCTAAAAATGAAAACGGTTACTACAAACGAACGGTTTAACCTAGAAGAACGAAATTTGGTGAGCCAAGTGGTTTTGGTGTACTGATCATTACCTGAAAGAATCATCAAGATTGGGTAAAAAAATGTTTGCTGAGATTTCAGGAAACTCGTAGTTTTTTGGAAGCTTGGCAACCCCTTTAATGAAAGTGATTTTCGCCAGTCTCTGCTTAGGGCTACATCAACAGCAAACAAACCATAGAGATAGAACTTGAAACTGCTTTAATGTGTCAAGTTTCAAAGAGCTTGCAAAAACCGTGTTTGATTTAGAGTTCCAAATACATGTATCCCTATAGGAGAAAACAGAGTGAAACCTCAAAATGAAAACGGTTACTGCAAATGAACGGTTTAACCTAGAAGAACGAAATTTGCTGAGCCAAGTGGTTTTGGTGTACTGATCATTACCTGAAAGAATCATCAAGATTGGGTGAAAAAATGTTTGCTGAGATTTCAGGAAACTCGTAGTTGTTTGGCAGCTTGGCAACACCTATCAATGAAAGTGATTTTCGCCAGTCTCTGCTTAGGGCTACATCAACAGCAAACAAACCATAAAGATAAAACTTGAATCTGCTTTATTGTGTCAAGTTTCAAAGAGCTAGCAGAAACCGTGTTTGATTTAGAGTTCCAAATACATGTATCCCTATAGGAGAAAACAGAGTGAAACCTAAAAATGAACACGGTTACTGCAAACGACAGGTTTAATCTAGAAGAACGAAATTTGGTGAGCCAAGTGGTTTTGGTGTACTGATAATTACCTGAAAGAATCATCAAGATTGGGTGAAAAAATGTTTCCAGAGAATTCAGACAACTCGTAGTTTTTTGGAAGCTTGGAAACTTCTTTCCATGAAAGTGATTTTCGCCAGTCTCTGCTTAGGGCTACATCAACAGCAAACAAACCATAGAGATAGAACTTGAAAATGCTTTATTGTGTCAAGTTTCAAAGAGCTAGCAGAAACCGTGTTTGATTTAGACTTCCAAATACATGTATCCCTATAGGAGAAAACAGAGTGAAACCTAAAAATGAAAACGGTTACTACAAACGAACGGTTTAACCTAGAAGAACGAAATTTGGTGAGCCAAGTGGTTTTGGTGTACTCATCATTACCTGAAAGAATCATCAAGATTGGGTGAAAAAATGTTTGCTGAGATTTCAGGAAACTCGTAGTTTTTTGGAAGCTTGGCAACCCCTTTAATGAAAGTGATTTTCGCCAGTCTCTGCTTAGGGCTACATCAACAGCAAACAAACCATAGAGATAGAACTTGAAACTGCTTTAATGTGTCAAGTTTCAAAGAGCTTGCAAAAACCGTGTTTGATTTAGAGTTCCAAATACATGTATCCCTATAGGAGAAAACAGAGTGAAACCTCAAAATGAAAACGGTTACTGCAAATGAACGGTTTAACCTAGAAGAACGAAATTTGCTGAGCCAAGTGGTTTTGGTGTACTGATCATTACCTGAAAGAATCATCAAGATTGGGTGAAAAAATGTTTGCTGAGATTTCAGGAAACTCGTAGTTGTTTGGCAGCTTGGCAACACCTATCAATGAAAGTGATTTTCGCCAGTCTCTGCTTAGGGCTACATCAACAGCAAACAAACCATAAAGATAAAACTTGAATCTGCTTTATTGTGTCAAGTTTCAAAGAGCTAGCAGAAACCGTGTTTGATTTAGAGTTCCAAATACATGTATCCCTATAGGAGAAAACAGAGTGAAACCTAAAAATGAACATGGTTACTGCAAACGACAGGTTTAATCTAGAAGAACGAAATTTGGTGAGCCAAGTGGTTTTGGTGTACTGATCATTACCTGAAAGAATCATCAAGATTGGGTGAAAAAATGTTTCCAGAGAATTCAGACAACTCGTAGTTTTTTGGAAGCTTGGAAACTTCTTTCCATGAAAGTGATTTTCGCCAGTCTCTGCTTAGGGCTACATGAACAGCAAACAAACCATAGAGATAGAACTTGAAAATGCTTTATTGTGTCAAGTTTCAAAGAGCTAGCAGAAACCGTGTTTGATTTAGACTTCCAAATACATGTATCCCTATAGGAGAAAAGAGAGTGAAACCTAAAAATGAAAACTGTTACTACAAACGGACGGTTTAACCTAGAAGAACGAAATTTGGTGAGCCAAGTGGTTTTGGTGTACTGATCATTACCTGAAAGAATCATCAAGATTGGGTGAAAAAATGTTTGCTGAGATTTCAGGAAACTCGTAGTTATTTGGCAGCTTGGCAACACCTTTCAATGAAAGTGATTTTCGCCAGTCTCTGCTTAGGGCTACATCAACAGCAAACAAACCATAAAGATAAAACTTGAATCTGCTTTATTTTGTCAAGTTTCAAAGAGCTAGCACAAACCGTGTTTGATTTAGAGTTCCAAATACATGTATCCCTATAGGAGAAAACAGAGTGAAACCTAAAAATGAAAACGGTTACTGCAAACGAACGGTTTAACCTATAAGAAAGAAATTTGGTGAGCCAAGTGGTTTTGGTGTACTGATCATTACCTGAAAAAATCATCAAGATTGGGTGAAAAAATGTTTGCTGAGATTTCAGGCAACTCGTAGTTGTTTGGAAGCTTAGCAACCCCTTTCCATGAAAGAGATTTTTGCCACTCTCTGCTTATGGCTACATCAACAGCAAACAAAATATTGAGATAGAACTTGAAACTTCTTTATTGTGTCAAGTTTCAAAGAGCTAGCAGAAACCGTGTTTCACTTAGAGTTCCAAATACATGTATCCCTATAGGAGAAAACAGAGTGAAACCTAAAAATGAAAACGGTTACTGCAAACGAACGGTTTAACCTAGAAGAACGAAATTTGGTGAGCCAAGTGGTTTTGGTGTTCTGATTATTACCTGAAAGAATCATCAAGATTGGGTGAAAAAATGTTTGCTGAGATTTCAGACAACTCGTAGGTTTTTTGAAGCTTGGAAACCTCTTTCTATGTAAATGATATTCGCCAGTCTCTGCTTAGGGCTACATCAACAGCAAACAAACCATAGAGATAAAACTTGAAAATGCTTTATTGTGTCAAGTTTCAAAGAGTTAGCACAAACCGTGTTTCATTTAGAGTTCCAAATACATGTATCCCTATAGGAGAAAACAGAGTGAAACCTAAAAATGAAAACGGTTACTGCAAACGAACGGTTTAACCTAGAAGAACGAAATTTGGTGAGCCAAGTGGTTTTGGTGTGCTGATCATTATCTGAAAGAATCATCAAGATTGGGTGAAAAAATGTTTGCTGAGTTTGCAGGCAAATTGTAGTTTTTTGGAAGGTTGGCAACCCCTTTCCATGAAAGTGATTTTCTCCACTCTCTGCTTAGGGCTACATCAACAGCAAACAAACCATAGAGATAGAACTTGAAACTGCTTTCTTGTGTCAAGTAACAAAGAGCTAGCACAAACCGTGTTTGATTTAGAGTTCAAAATACATGTATCCCTATAGGAGAAAACAGAGTGAAACCTAGAAATGAAAACGGTTACTGCAAACGAACGGTTTAACCTAGAAGAACGAAATTTGGTTAGTCAAGTGGTTTTGGTGTACTGATCATTACCTGAAAGACTCATCAAGATTGGGTGAAAAATGTTTGCTGAGATTTCAGGCAACTCGTAGTTTTTGGAAGCTTGGCAACCACTTTCCATGAACGTGATTTTCGCCAGTCTCTGCTTAGGGCTACATCAACAGCAAACAAACCCTAGAGATAGAACTTGAAACTGCTTTATTGCGTCAAGTTTCCAAGAGCTAGCACAAACCGTGTTTAATTTAGAGTTCCAAATACATGTATCCCTATAGGAGAAAACAGAATGAAACCCAAAAATGAAAACGGTTACTGAAAACGAACGGTTTAACCTAGAAGAACTAAATTTGGTGAGCCAAGTTGTTTTGGTGTACTGATCATTACCTGAAAGAATCATCAAGATTGGGTGAAAAAATGTTTGCTGAGATTTCAGGCAACTCGTAGTTTTTTGGAAGCTTGGCAACCCCTTTCCATGAAAGTGATTTTCGCCAGTCTCTGCTTAGGGCTACATCAACAGCAAACAAACCATAGAGATAGAACTTGAAACTGCTTTCTTGTGTCAAGTAACAAAGAGCTAGCACAAACCGTGTTTGATTTAGAGTTCCAAATACATGTATCCCTATAGGAGAAAACAGAGTGAAACCTAGAAATGAAAACGGTTACTGCAAACGAACGGTTTAACCTAGAAGAACGAAATTTGGTGAGTCAAGTGGTTTTGGTGTACTGATCATTACCTGAAAGACTCATCAAGATTGGGTGAAAAAATGTTTGCTGAGATTTCAGGCAACTCGTAGTTTTTTGGAAGCTTGGCAACCCCTTTCCATGAACGTGATTTTCGCCAGTCTCTGCTTAGGGCTACATCAACAGCAAACAAACCATAGAGATAGAACTTGAAACTGCTTTATTGCGTCAAGTTTCCAAGAGCTAGCACAAACGGTGTTTAATTTAGAGTTCCAAATACATGTATCCCTATAGGAGAAAACAGAATGAAACCCAAAAATGAAAACGGTTACTGAAAACGAACGGTTTAACCTAGAAGAACTAAATTTGGTGAGCCAAGTTGTTTTGGTGTACTGATCATTACCTGAAAGAATCATCAAGATTGGGTGAAAAAATGTTTGCTGAGATTTCAGGCAACTCGTAGTTTTTTGGAAGCTTGGCAACCCCTTTCCATGAAAGTGATTTTCGCCAGTCTCTGCTTAGGGCTACATCAACAGCAAACAAACCATAGAGATAGAACTTGAAACTGCTTTATTGTGTCAAGTTTCAAAAAGCTAGAACAAACCGTGTTTCATTTAGAGTTCCAAACACATGTATCCCAACAGGAGAAAACAGAGTGAAACCTAAAAATGAAAACGGTTACTGCAAACGAACGGTTAAACCTAGAAGTACGAAATTTGGTGAGCCATGTGGTTTTGGTGTACTGATCATTACCTGAAAGAATCATTAAGATTGGGTGAAAAAATGTTTGCTGAGATTTCAGGAAACTCGTAGTTTTTTGGAAGCTTGGCAACCCCTTTCCATGAAAGTGATTTTCGCCAGTCTATGCTTTGGGCTACATCAACAGCAAACAAACCATAGAGATAGAACTTGAAACTGCTTTCTTGTGTCAAGTAACAAAGAGCTAGCACAAACCGTGTTTGATTTAGAGTTCCAAATACATGTATCCCTATAGGAGAAAACAGAGTGAAACCTAGAAATGAAAACGGTTACTGCAAACGAACGGTTTAACCTAGAAGAACGAAATTTGGTGAGTCAAGTGGTTTTGGTGTACTGATCATTACCTGAAAGACTCATCAAGATTGGGTGAAAAAATGTTTGCTGAGATTTCAGGCAACTCGTAGTTTTTTGGAAGCTTGGCAACCCCTTTCCATGAACGTGATTTTCGCCAGTCTCTGCTTAGGGCTACATCAACAGCAAACAAACCATAGAGATAGAACTTGCAACTGCTTTATTGCGTCAAGTTTCCAAGAGCTAGCACAAACCGTGTTTAATTTAGAGTTCCAAATACATGTATCCCTATAGGAGAAAACAGAATAAAACCCAAAAATAAAAACGGTTACTGAAAACGAACGGTTTAACCTAGAAGAACTAAATTTGGTGAGCCAAGTTGTTTTGGTGTACTGATCATTACCTGAAAGAATCATCAAGATTGGGTGAATAAATGTTTGCTGAGATTTCAGGCAACTCGTAGTTTTTTGGAAGCTTGGCAACCCCTTTCCATGAAAGTGATTTTTGCCAGTCTCTGCTTAGGGCTACATCAACAGCAAACAAACCATAGAGATAGAACTTGAAACTGCTTTATTGTGTCAAGTTTCAAAAAGCTAGCAAAAACCGTGTTTCATTTAGAGTTCCAAATACATGTATCCCTACAGGAGAAAACAGAGTGAAACCTAAAAATGAAAACGGTTACTGCAAACGAACGGTTAAACCTAGAAGAACGAAATTTGGTGAGCCAAGTGGTTTTGGTGTACTGATCATTACCTGAAACAATCATCAAGATTGGGTGAAAAAATGTTTGCTGAGATTTCAGGCAACTCGTAGTTTTTTGGAAGCTTGGCAACCCCTTTCCATGAAAGTGATTTTCGCCAGTCTCTGTTTAGGGCTACATCAACAGGAAACAAACCATAGAGATAGAACTTGAAACTGCTTTATTGTGTCAAGTTTCAAAGACCTAGAACAAACCATGTTTGATTTAGAGATCCAAATACATGTATCTCTATAGGAGAAAACAGAGTGAAACCTAAAATTGAAAACGGTTACTGCAAACGAACGGTTTAACCAAGAAGAACGAAATTTTATGAGCCAAGTGGTTTTGGTGTACTGATCATTACCTGAAAGAATCATCAAGATTGGGTGAAAAAATGTTTGCTGAGATTTCAGGCAACTCGTAGTTTTTTGGAAGCTTGGCAACCCCTTTCCATGAAAGTGATTTTCGCCAGTCTCTGCTTAGGGCTACATCAACAGCAAACAAACCACAGAGATAGAACTTGAAACTGCTTTACTGTGTCATGTTTCAAAGAGCTAGCACAAACCGTGATTGATTTAGAGTTCCAAATACATGTATCCCTATAGGAGAAAACAGAGTGAAACCTAAAAATGAAAACGGTTATTGCAAACGAAAGGTTTAACCTAGAAGAAAGAAATTTGGTGAGCCAAGTGGTTTTGGTGTACTCATCATTACATGAAAGAATCATCAAGATTGGGTGAAAAAATGTTTCCTGAGATTTTAGGCAACTCATAGTATTTTGGAAGCTTGGCAAACCCTTTCCATGAAAATGATTTTCGCCAGTCTCTGCTTAGGGCTATATCAACAGCAATCAAACCATAGAGATAGAACTTGAAACTGCTTTATTGTGTCAAGTTTCAAAGAGCTAGCACAAACCGTGTTTGATTTAGAGTTCCAATACATGTATCCCTATAGGAGAAAACAGAGTGAAACCTAAAAATGAAAACGGTTACTGCAAACGAACGGTTTAACCTCGATGAACGAAATTTGGTGAGCCAAGTGGTTTTGGTGTACTGATCATTACCTGAAAGAATCATCAAGATTGGGTGAAAAAATGTTTGCTGAGATTTCAGGCAACTCGTAGTTTTTTGGAAGCTTGGCAACCCCTTTCCATGAAAGTGATTTTCGCCAGTCTCTGCTTAGGGCTATATCAAGAGCAAACAAACCATAGAGATAGAACTTGAAACTGCTTTATTTCGTCAAGTTTCCAAGAGCTAGCACAAACCGTGTTTGATTTAGAGTTCCAAATACATGTATCCCTATAGGAGAAAAGAGAGTGAAACCTAAAAATGAAAACGGTTACTGCAAACGAACGGTTTAACCTAGAAGAACGAAATTTGGTGAGCCAAGTGTTTTTGGTGTACTGATCATTACCTGAAAGAATCATCAAGACTGGGTGAAAAAAGGTTTGCTGAGATTTCAGAAAACTCGTAGTTTTTTGGAAGCTTGGCAACCCCTTTCCATGAAAGTGATTTTCGCCAGTCTCTACTTAGGGCTACATCAACAGCAAACAAACCATAGAGATAGATCTTGAAACTGCTTTATTGTGTCAAGTTTCAAAGAGCTAGCACAAACTGTATTTCATTTAGAGTTCCAAATACATGTATCCCTACAGGAGAAAACAGAGTGAAACCTAGAAATGAAAACGGTTACTGCAAACGAACGGTTTAACCTAGAAGAACGAAATTTGGTGAGTCAAGTGGTTTTGGTGTACTGATCATTTCCTGAAAGACTCATCAAGATTGGGTGAAAAAATGTTTGCTGAGATTTCAAGAAACTCGTAGTTTTTTGGAAGCTTGGCAACCCCTTTCCATGAACGGGATTTTCGCCAGTCTCTGCTTAGGGCTACATCAACAGCAAACAAACCATAGAGATAGAACTTGAAACTGCTTTATTGCGTCAAGTTTCCAAGAGCTAGCACAAACCGTTTTTGATTGAGAGTTCCAAATACATGTATTTCTATAGGAGAAAACAGAATGAAACCTAAAAATGAAAACGGTTACTGCAAACGAACGGTTTAACCTAGAAGAACTAAATTTGGTGAGCCAAGTTGTTTTGGTGTACTGATCATTACCTGAAAGAATCATCAAGATTGGGTGAAAAAATGTTTGCTGAGATTTCAGACAACTCGTAGTTTTTTGGAAGCTTGGCAACCCCTTTCCATGAAAGTGATTTTCGCCAGTCTCTGCTTAGGGCTACATCAACAGCAAACAAACCATAGAGATAGAACTTGAAACTGCTTTATTGTGTCAAGTTTCAAAAAGCTAGCACAAACCGTGTTTCATTTAGAGTTCCAAATACATGTATCCCTACAGGAGAAAACAGAGTGAAACCTAAAAATGAAAACGGTTACTGCAAACAAACGGTTAAACCTAGAAGAACGAAATTTGGTGAGCCAAGTGGTTTTGGTGTACTGATCATTACCTGAAAGAATCATTAAGATTGGGTAAAAAAAATGTTTGCTGAGATTTCAGGTAACTCGTAGTTTTTTGGAAGCTTGGCAACCCCTTTCAATGAAAGTGATTTTCGCCAGTCTCTGCTTAGGGCTACATCAACAGCAAACAAACCATAGAGATAGAACTTGAAACTGCTTTCTTGTGTCAAGTTTCAAAGAGCTAGCACAAACCGTGATTGATTTAGAGTTCCAAATACATGTATCCCTATAGGAGAAAACAGAGTGAAACCTAAAAATGAAAACGGTTATTGCAAACGAAAGGTTTAACCTAGAAGAAAGAAATTTGGTGAGCCAAGTGGTTTTGGTGTACTCATCATTACATGAAAGAATCATCAAGATTGGGTGAAAAAATGTTTCCTGAGATTTTAGGCAACTCATAGTATTTTGGAAGCTTGGCAAACCCTTTCCATGAAAATGATTTTCGCCAGTCTCTGCTTAGGGCTATATCAACAGCAATCAAACCATAGAGATAGAACTTGAAACTGCTTTATTGTGTCAAGTTTCAAAGAGCTAGCACAAACCGTGTTTGATTTAGAGTTCCAATACATGTATCCCTATAGGAGAAAACAGAGTGAAACCTAAAAATGAAAACGGTTACTGCAAACGAACGGTTTAACCTCGATGAACGAAATTTGGTGAGCCAAGTGGTTTTGGTGTACTGATCATTACCTGAAAGAATCATCAAGATTGGGTGAAAAAATGTTTGCTGAGATTTCAGGCAACTCGTAGTTTTTTGGAAGCTTGGCAACCCCTTTCCATGAAAGTGATTTTCGCCAGTCTCTGCTTAGGGCTATATCAAGAGCAAACAAACCATAGAGATAGAACTTGAAACTGCTTTATTTCGTCAAGTTTCCAAGAGCTAGCACAAACCGTGTTTGATTTAGAGTTCCAAATACATGTATCCCTATAGGAGAAAAGAGAGTGAAACCTAAAAATGAAAACGGTTACTGCAAACGAACGGTTTAACCTAGAAGAACGAAATTTGGTGAGCCAAGTGTTTTTGGTGTACTGATCATTACCTGAAAGAATCATCAAGACTGGGTGAAAAAAGGTTTGCTGAGATTTCAGAAAACTCGTAGTTTTTTGGAAGCTTGGCAACCCCTTTCCATGAAAGTGATTTTCGCCAGTCTCTACTTAGGGCTACATCAACAGCAAACAAACCATAGAGATAGATCTTGAAACTGCTTTATTGTGTCAAGTTTCAAAGAGCTAGCACAAACTGTATTTCATTTAGAGTTCCAAATACATGTATCCCTACAGGAGAAAACAGAGTGAAACCTAGAAATGAAAACGGTTACTGCAAACGAACGGTTTAACCTAGAAGAACGAAATTTGGTGAGTCAAGTGGTTTTGGTGTACTGATCATTACCTGAAAGACTCATCAAGATTGGGTGAAAAAATGTTTGCTGAGATTTCAAGAAACTCGTAGTTTTTTGGAAGCTTGGCAACCCCTTTCCATGAACGGGATTTTCGCCAGTCTCTGCTTAGGGCTACATCAACAGCAAACAAACCATAGAGATAGAACTTGAAACTGCTTTATTGCGTCAAGTTTCCAAGAGCTAGCACAAACCGTTTTTGATTGAGAGTTCCAAATACATGTATTTCTATAGGAGAAAACAGAATGAAACCTAAAAATGAAAACGGTTACTGCAAACGAACGGTTTAACCTAGAAGAACTAAATTTGGTGAGCCAAGTTGTTTTGGTGTACTGATCATTACCTGAAAGAATCATCAAGATTGGGTGAAAAATGTTTGCTGAGATTTCAGACAACTCGTAGTTTTTTGGAAGCTTGGCAACCCCTTTCCATGAAAGTGATTTTCGCCAGTCTCTGCTTAGGGCTACATCAACAGCAAACAAACCATAAAGATAGAACTTGAAACTGCTTTATTGTGTCAAGTTTCAAAAAGCTAGCACAAACCGTGTTTCATTTAGAGTTCCAAATACATGTATCCCTACAGGAGAAAACAGAGTGAAACCTAAAAATGAAAACGGTTACTGCAAACAAACGGTTAAACCTAGAAGAACGAAATTTGGTGAGCCAAGTGGTTTTGGTGTACTGATCATTACCTGAAAGAATCATTAAGATTGGGTAAAAAAATGTTTGCTGAGATTTCAGGCAACTCGTAGTTTTTTGGAAGCTTGGCAACCCTATCCATGAAAGTGATATTCGCCAGTCTCTGCTTTGGGCTACATCAACAGCAAACAAACCATAGAGATAGAACTTGAAACTGCTTTCTTGTGTCAAGTTACAAAGAGCTAGCTAAACCGTGTTTGATTTAGAGTTCCAAATACATGTATCCCTATAGGAGAAAACAGAGTGAAACCTAGAAATGAAAACGGTTACTGCAAACGAACGGTTTAACCTAGAAGAACGTTATTTGGTGAGTCAAGTGGTTTTGGTGTACTGATCATTACCTGAAAGACTCATCAAGATTGGGGTGAAAAAATGTTTGCTGAGATTTCAGGCAACTCGTAGTTTTTTGGAAGCTTGGCAACCCCTTTCCATGAACGTGATTTTCGCCAGTCTCTGCTTAGGGCTACATCAACAGCAAACAAACCATAGAGATAGAACTAAAAACTGCTTTATTGCGTCAAGTTTCCAAGAGCTAGCACAAACCGTGTTTAATTTAGAGTTCTAAATACATGTATCCCTATAGGAGAAAACAGAATGAAACCTAAAAATGAAAACGGTTACTGAAAACGAACGGTTTAACCTAGAAGAACTAAATTTGGTGAGCCAAGTTGTTTTGGTGTACTGATCATTATCTGAAAGAATCATCAAGATTGGGTGAAAAAATGTTTGCTGAGATTTCAGGCAACTCGTAGTTTTCTGGAAGCTTGGCAACCCCTTTCCATGAAAGTGATTTCGCCAGTCTCTGCTTAGGGCTACATCAACAGCAAACAAACCATAGAGGTAGAACTTGAATCTGCTTTATTGTGTCAAGTTTCAAAGAGCTAGGACAAACCGTGTTTGATTTAGAGTTCCAAATACATGTATCCCTATAGGAGAAAACAGAGTGAAACCTAAAAATGAAAACGGTTACTGCAAACGAACGGTTAAACCTAGAAGAACGAAATTTGGTGAGCCAAGTGGTTTTGGTGTACTGATCATTACCTGAAAGAATCATCAAGATTGGGTGAAAAAATGTTTGCTGAGATTTCAGGCAACTCGTAGTTTTTTGGAAGCTTGGCAACCCCTTTCCATGAAAGTGATTTTCGCCAGTCTCTGTTTAGGGCTACATCAACAGGAAACAAACCATAGAGATAGAACTTGAAACTGCTTTATTGTGTCAAGTTTCAAAGACCTAGAACAAACCGTGTTTGATTTAGAGATCCTAATACATGTATCTCTATAGGAGAAAACAGAGTGAAACCTAAAATTGAAAACGGTTACTGCAAACGAACGGTTTAACCAAGAAGAACGAAATTTTATGAGCCAAGTGGTTTTGGTGTACTGATCATTACCTGAAAGAATCATCAAGATTGGGTGAAAAAATGTTTGCTGAGATTTCAGGCAACTCGTAGTTTTTTGGAAGCTTGGCAACCCCTTTCCATGAAAGTGATTTTCGCCAGTCTCTGCTTAGGGCTACATCAACAGCAAACAAACCACAGAGATAGAACTTGAAACTGCTTTACTGTGTCAAGTTTCAAAGAGCTAGCACAAACCGTGATTGATTTAGAGTTCCAAATACATGTATCCCTATAGGAGAAAACAGAGTGAAACCTAAAAATGAAAACGGTTATTGCAAACGAAAGGATTAACCTAGAAGAAAGAAATTTGGTGAGCCAAGTGGTTTTGGTGTACTCATCATTACATGAAAGAATCATCAAGATTGGGTGAAAAAATGTTTCCTGAGATTTTAGGCAACTCATAGTATTTTGGAAGCTTGGCAAACCCTTTCCATGAAAATGATTTTCGCCAGTCTCTTTTTAGGGCTATATCAACAGCAATCAAACCATAAAGATAGAACTTGAAACTGCTTTATTGTGTCAAGTTTCAAAGAGCTAGGACAAACCGTGTTTGATTTAGAGTTCCAAATACATGTATCCCTATAGGAGAAAACAGAGTGAAACCTAAAAATGAAAACGGTTACTGCAAACGAACGGTTAAACCTAGAAGAACGAAATTTGGTGAGCCAAGTGGTTTTGGTGTACTGATCATTACCTGAAAGAATCATCAAGATTGGGTGAAAAAATGTTTGCTGAGATTTCAGGCAACTCGTAGTTTTTTGGAAGCTTGGCAACCCCTTTCCATGAAAGTGATTTTCCGCCAGTCTCTGTTTAGGGCTACATCAACAGGAAACAAACCATAGAGATAGAACTTGAAACTGCTTTATTGTGTCAAGTTTCAAAGACCTAGAACAAACCGTGTTTGATTTAGAGATCCTAATACATGTATCTCTATAGGAGAAAACAGAGTGAAACCTAAAATTGAAAACGGTTACTGCAAACGAACGGTTTAACCAAGAAGAACGAAATTTTATGAGCCAAGTGGTTTTGGTGTACTGATCATTACCTGAAAGAATCATCAAGATTGGGTGAAAAAATGTTTGCTGAGATTTCAGGCAACTCGTAGTTTTTTGGAAGCTTGGCAACCCCTTTCCATGAAAGTGATTTTCGCCAGTCTCTGCTTAGGGCTACATCAACAGCAAACAAACCACAGAGATAGAACTTGAAACTGCTTTACTGTGTCAAGTTTCAAAGAGCTAGCACAAACCGTGATTGATTTAGAGTTCCAAATACATGTATCCCTATAGGAGAAAACAGAGTGAAACCTAAAAATGAAAACGGTTATTGCAAACGAAAGGATTAACCTAGAAGAAAGAAATTTGGTGAGCCAAGTGGTTTTGGTGTACTCATCATTACATGAAAGAATCATCAAGATTGGGTGAAAAAATGTTTCCTGAGATTTTAGGCAACTCATAGTATTTTGGAAGCTTGGCAAACCCTTTCCATGAAAATGATTTTCGCCAGTCTCTTTTTAGGGCTATATCAACAGCAATCAAACCATAAAGATAGAACTTGAAACTGCTTTATTGTGTCAAGTTTCAAAGAGCTAGCACAAACCGTGTTTGATTTAGAGTTCCAATACATGTATCCCTATTGGAGAAAACAGAGTGAAACCTAAAAATGAAAACGGTTACTGCAAACGAACGGTTTAACCTAGATGAACGAAATTTGGTGAGCCAAGTGGTTTTGGTGTACTGATCATTACCTGAAAGAATCATCAAGATTGGGTGAAAAAATGTTTGCTGAGATTTCAGGCAACTCGTAGTTTTTTGGAAGCTTGGCAACCCCTTTCCATGAAAGTGATTTTCGCCATTCTCTCTTTAGGGCTACATCAACAGCAAACCAACCATAAAGATAGAACTTGAAACTGCTTTCTTGTGTCAAGTTTCAAAGAGCTAGCACAAACCGTGTTTGATTTAGAGTTCCAAATACTTGTATCCCTATAGAGAAAACAGAGTGAAACCTAAAAATGAAAACGGTTACTGCAAACGAAAGGTTTAACCTAGAAGAACTAAATTTGGTGAGCCAAGTTGTTTTGGTTT